>NC_089762.1:16351711-16414211 GCF_040412425.1 Macrobrachium rosenbergii
GGAAGTAAGCTTTACATTTATTCCTGATCTGGCTATGAAAAAATTTAGCGTTCTGAAATTTCATATTCATCCGTAACCAGTCAAGTTATGAAAGAACAGTTAAAGACAAGTGCACAATAATAGTGTTCCGCGCACAAGATACCATGCAAAAACGTACGCGCAACGATAGCTTCTACCTGTCAGAAAAGACCAATAAGAAATACGAAAGTCCACTCGACTTGCTTTACATTTGGCCTTCCAAAGTAGACTGGTTTTTAGTTAACTTCCAGGTTTTGCAGCAAATTGTTTGATCTAAAAGCCCACCATTTATGTAAGATCTATATATGCTGATGATTGAGTCTAATTCAGAAAAAAACACACCATCATCTATTAGCCCTTATGACATTTCTAGGCAACTTTTGTGGGCGCTTTTGAAAAACCAGTTACCGACCCTTCAGGAACAAAACTTAAAGCCATTTATAGCAAGTCCATAAGCAACAGAACAAAACCGACAGCCCAGCGCCGCCCCACCCCCTCCCCAAAAACACACACACACACACAATTAAGGCACAATGTTTGATTATAATATGAAACAGCGTTACTTGGAAAACATCTCACATCCATGCAAGATAAAGTTTCTTCACTTATATCAATCCATTTCAGGTTCATTTTCATTATGTGTTTAACCATAAACACTGCCCCTAATTTCAAGTGCTGCTGCAAGAGTTTGAACAGGAATTGGTTTGTTATGAGTCTGTGATTTACGCGCTCCAGAGTTGTAGCTGATTAAATGAGTCAGTCCTGGCTGTTCTTTGTAACGATGCGTTAAGAAACATAGTCTATTACGGTGTCAAGGATGTGGCTAAACGCTACGGACAATTATACAGAAACCGAGATAATCTTCTCTCTTTTTTTTTTTCTTTTTACTTCTGCAATCTTGAGCAAAACCGGAAGCTATGAAATGAATACTGGCAATAAGTAATTATGTGGCCAAGCTATATTTTTGGGGGGGAGGGTGGGTGGGTGCTCAGGAAGGCTGATTATACTAGACTAACCGCTTTTTTCTATTCATTAATCGTTATTCATCTGTGCGTTACTGATGTAGAAATTTGCTACAAGACCGACGCAAAATTTCATTTCGAGGTATTAAAGAAAGATCAAAATGAGTTTAGAATTTACTATGATAATTCTTGGGTGGATTCAAAACATAATCGTTCTTGAATATAGATAGACTTTTTGTTTAAAGGCTAAGATAAAAACCAGGACGCCTAACGGCCAAAGGTCAGCACAGATTACTTAACAAATTAGAATTAGAGTCAGTGGAGTGAATATATAATGAGGAATGTTCATGTTCTCGGAGATTGATACTTCGTATATCAATTATCAAAAGTGCACATCAAAGGTTATCATGGTCATCGAGATTATGAGGTATGAGAAAAATAGATTACAACATCCCCTGGTCTAAAAAGCTTCTTTTGTCTGTCGAATTCGTTCAGTCAAATCGATATTGCAGTATTTACTCAACATGTTCATAGTTCAAATCGGTGAATACTGTTACTCCCACAGCAGACAATCTTTGAATGTCGTTGCTTGGCTGCACAATTCTTTCCTTAAAGATTTGTATTCTATTTATTTGTTAAAGTAAAAAAATTCTTGCGTTAATAACACATAAAAATTATCTTTTGAATGTCTCTTGAAAATGATTATTATTGCTATAATCCCGGGGGTAACCAGATGGAGAATAAAACTATTAAAAATCAGTACCCGGTGTATAGTATTTATCACTTAGTACCAACCCAGGTTTTTCTTGAGGCAATATGTTTCTCATTATTTATTTTTAATTAATTATAATATAAACTGAGTGCCTATATGCAAGGAATTATATATACTTTTTATAACCTTCTCCATTCAGATGCGTCTTCCTTTTGGGTACATACCTCTTACATAAATTGTGCATTCTTATATGTTAGCCAGATATGCAGAAAGCTGAATAATGTGGATCTTAGATAATGGCAAAAGACAAATCAACACTTGAAAAATTTGTACTCCATAGCTTGTTATAAGTGCTGAGTTTTAAATATTCAAATGTATTAAGGTACTGCGGTTTCGAGATAATTTTATCAACAAATCTTCACTGGCATGAGAAGAATTAGTATTTATATCTTAGAAATATGTACGGGCGCGATAGCCGGTTGCGATAAACTGCATGTTTTGTGGTGAATTCTGGATGAAAAATGCTATCAGACTCCCTCTATCCATGGATATGTTGATAAGAAGTAAGTGTCTGTAGTTCCTGAACGCGTTTTGCAGTATTAGATTGCAACTGGTTGCAGACAAATGTTTTAGGGATAAAATATTATCTTAATTACTTCGCATGGAAATTTTAATTTTTTTCCACAATATGCAGAGAGCATTCTTTACTTAAAACTACCTGTTTTTTCCGTTAGTCATTGTTAAGATTGTCAATCAGAAGAGGGAAGAGATGGGAATAATCAAATGTAACTAAGTTTCATAATATATAAAAAGCTTTCACTTATTTGCCATAACAGTATCTAGAGTAAGATATTTTATGACCACGCATTGTCAGAGCAATTTTAATTCGTTATCATAATCTAGACAAAAACATATCACTTTATGGACACATTCCAGCTGGCATTTAATATTTCGTTGTAAAGCTGTCATATGTATCAAGCTGAACTGACCTGTTGTATGGTAAGTGTTTAAATGACTGTTCTTATAAACATTCTGTTCAATTGTCATATTTTTCACAAGCATTCCTTTTAATAATGAAGAATTCTGGTTAGTACAGTAATTATCTCGAAAACTGTCGTCAGAGACGCGAGTGTTGGTGAAAAATATTTGCTTCATTCATTCATAAAACTCCATGCCTCCACTCATACAGAAACTCGTCTTAATGAAGAAGCCCGTTACAGAATAAGCCAAACCTAAGGCTAAGTAGACTGAGAGTACTCAGTTGAAGACTTTCTCAGACTTTCCTGGAGAAGCAGAAAACTGCCTAACTAAATTTCGTACTGCTATAGGAATTTCTCACTAATGATGCACGCTGTAAATCATACGTCATCTGGAACAGTCATTACATGGATAAAATAGACAATTCAGTTCACTGGTTTACGTTGCCTTAATTCTGTATACTTTCAGCCTCATTACTCTTCACTGCCATTTACCGACAGCAAGAATGCAGCTCATCACCTTACTGTGTCAATTGTAATTTTAACGACAGGTAAGCTTGGGCGCGTTTTTGTTTCTAGAACAGATGAGAAACTTCACCTCAAGTCTGTTTCTATCTTCGCCAAGACTTCATAATTTTGTTTTTATGCCAATGCACCTTTCTCTTTCTTGCTTTATTAGTTTCAGTTATACATACGGAGGGACGAAAAACCTCTTTGGTTTAGTTGTGGGTGTTGTACAAAAAAGCCTATGGTTCCTGTAAACGCATGAGCAAGTAATCAGGACGAGGTGACCTGAAAAACGAAATCTTAGATAGGTTACTTATGCCGACATACTCTGATTTTATCAGATGCCATTACTCACAGCAAAGCACCGATCTTAATTGCACTGCAAGTGAATAGTTTAATCACATGGGGCGAAAGATTTGTTGATATCAATTACGAGCCTGGTCTATTAGGTATGATGGACGACCATTAATCTAGTTGTCAACTAGATCCCTTGCCCTTTGCCGATAGGGAAATTAATTCCTTTGCTCTTTTACCATCAGCAGTGGCTTCTAATAACAGTGGCTACTAGATATATATAGCCATCATTCCTTTCTTGACTACCGTTTTCAAATAATTTATAAAAAAAAATAAGCATACTAAAATCGCCTACAAAATCTATGCAGTATTTTATCCATTACACGGCAACAGGTGAATAAAAATTCAAGAATTTAGATCGTGGCAGTTTTCCTATAACGCCGATTTTAGGCTCATAGATAGTGAATTGCAATCTTATTGCTTACAAACGGAAGCACCTTTCAATATACAAAAATACATTTCTAACTTGGTTATAGAAAAAGGAATAACTAAGTTTCATCTAACGTACGAAGAAGGCAGAAATACAATTCAAGAGCAAAAATTGTTCTGTGTTATTTATAGCTTTAGTTTTTTAACTAAATTTTTACGGCAAAGATAAAACAATTTCAATTGGGATGGGAATTCCCCCTGAAAAAAAAAAGTGTTTGCGTTTTGCAACCGGGGTAAGTCATCCCTATTATTAACCTAGTTATTCCCAGTTTGTTAAACAGTCTTTTCAGTATGCATGAATGAAAAGAATGCTTGACATACATATTACGTTCTATAACGACGAAATTATATAAGCCATTTTTAGGTGCCATCTTCTTTCTTTTAAATCAAACATTTCTCTTGCTTTCATTCGTTCGGATCGGGTCATTCCAGTAAGCTTTAGTAAATAAAGGCTTGTTCTTTATTTATATTTTCCTTTAGTATATTAGGTCACCTTAAAATGTGAAAATCTTTAACATTTGACTGGTCAATAATTGAATGAAAACACAATTCGCAGAGTAAATCTTTAACGGTTCACTTGATACTACACGTAGTTCCAAAATTAATAAAGTTTTTACTATTTAATTTACACTTGCTATAAATCTCAATTTATTCTTAAAAGTTACGAGATCAAATCAGAAGACTTTACCTTCATGACAGTATTTTATTTTTTCCATATAAAGTTAATTTGATAAATGCAGTGACCTAATGTCAACAAAATAGGCACTCCCTAAAAGAGGCAAAACGCAGAACCGGTGGATTAGCTTAATATTTACAAATACACATAAATAACCTAAAATATATAATTACAAAAAATTTTTATCGATTATGCAAAACTTTTCATGGTGAAATAGTTTACTGGAAAACATCTCTGAAAAAAACATTTGTTCCACCTGCTTTTTTTTATCAAACTTCCTTCACTGCCCGTTATCTAAACAAAATCCTACAGTTTTGCAGTTAAAAAAATGCATGTAAGAGGAATAAAACCTGGCTTTACTGGTTGATAAGATGTTCGTAATGCTGACGAAAAGCATAAAAACAAAAGTAGCTCAAACTAAATGTTTTCGAATTTTTCTGTGAGAGTTTAAAATTTATTATGATTAATATTATTATAAGACTATCAGCGTTAAATGTATCGTCTTTCTTGCAAAATGAATAAAGGTTTTTGCTCGCTTTAAGTAATGCATTTCTTCATAAAGAAACAAAAATTCTTTGTTACTAGAGCCCTTCATAACTTCAGCAGATATAATCTCCCAGTAATCTATTATCAAATAATATTTTCGTTATACACTTGGAAAGTCTTTAATCTCTTCATACTGTAATTACCTGGCGAGAACCCCCCATTCTTGTCCTCATTTTTTGTGACATACCCTAAGACATACGTACAGGGAACATAATATCTACTGAATATTTCTTGGAAAATGCTGTCGATCAAGAGGCATGTCACAAGGTTTAATTTCCGTTTCACAAGACAAATCTTCCCTCACTCGATCTTGGAGTGGTGCCATATCCAACAGATTCAGAATAATGTAAATTTTTTATTCTGAATCACGTTCAAGTTCCAATTTCTGATTAGAGCAAGTGGTGAAATATACCTTGGGTAAAACATGGCTCCACAGTTACTGTGGGCACTGTCCCCAATTATTTCCTAATAAAGTAAGGGTGGAAGAGAGGAAAACATAGAATGCAATAATGCTAATTCTTTTTATTCCTTCAACAGAGATATGTATGCAAAACAAACCTAAAATTTAACCGGACATCTATGACGTCATTTACTTTGTTGATTACAATTAATGTTAAGTTTTCCTTTGAAGAATTAAACAAATTTAATTATTTCAGTTTTTTTCTTTTTACTTTCATGTTACATGGTTCACCTGAGAAGAGAGAGAGAGAGAGAGAGAGAGAGAGAGAGAGAGAGAGAGAGAGAGAGAGAGAGAGAGAGAGAGAGAATAAAGGCATCATATTGGTTTCTTCACAATTTTTTTTGCAGCAAATTTTGTAACTGATCAACTCTTATTTGATGAGAACAAAACAGGAAAAGAAATCAGAAGCAAATGGGTTGCATTCAGTTCGTTTTGTGGAGCTTTTTGCCAGAAGCAACACTTGTCTAAAAGTTCAGCACAAAAACAATGTTCATCGAAATAGTGAGTCTTATGCTTCTGTAAATACGAGATTTAAACTCTTTTTCCTTCTTCGTTGCAGGAATACGAAAATACATTCTATGCCTCTCATTTTTAGCGGTTCTATGTTTGTGTAAGATTCATATGTGCGCTTCTGTGTGTGTGTGTAACTTGTATATGTACACGCATGCTATATGGTTTTCCCAACTTAAATCAAAACAAAAAAGAGAAAGCGATCTTGCATCACATCCGTATTTCACAAGAGCACTCGCTGAGATTTATACCCCATCATGTTTATGAAGGTCTCTTTATATCAAAAGAGTAAACACATTAAACGTCGCTTTCATCGGGATTGATCAAAATTGGTCTAATACAGGGAGTAAGGGCTGATTTGATCTTGTGCTCGAAAGGAAAAAAAAAAAAACTATATAATACATATTATTGTCTCTCTCCCTCTTGCCTAATCATCTAAGGCAGTAAAAATTATTTTTCTTCTTACAAATTTTGGAAAGACTGTCGCAAATCGTAACTAATAAAGAGCATCTTGTATAAAATGTTTGTACTCACACAAAGATATATACATACACAAATAAAAATATACATACATATATTATATACATGTATATATTATATATATATATATATATATATATATATATATATATATATATATATATATATATATATATATATATATATATATATATATATATATTATTATTTGGATATTCTCGTGAGAAAAATACACTACAATTCAGAGGTACTTGATGTAATAAATCTTATTAGAATTCATATAATTTTCATAATCAAGACTCGGAAAATGAAAAATGAATTAGCGTCACACAGGCAACCGCAGTCCTAATAAAACGAAACATATTCAATAGTTGAAATTTGGATTTTATTCTTGTTCCATTAGCCCGACTCTTATCAAAGATATGTTTAACTTATTTACTTCACAAACTAATCCTTTTCATAAATGCTCGAGGGAAGCATCTAGTAATTTTCTCCGATAGTCATTAGTTTTCGCCAGGGTTTTCCAGTTTATTCAAAGTTTATGGAAATTAGATGCCGTTTTATTCAGCCTAGGAGGCAGTTTGTGTGAAGTATGTCGTCAAATTTGAGGTTCTGGGAGTTGAACGTGATTGGGTTGGATATTCTTTTCTGCGTAAGTGCTAGACTGGTAATTGGGATGGTTAGCGGAGTAGGTTTGTGTAGTGAAGCAGATAATCCCTATTGTGTCTAAGCATGTAAAGGTTCTCCCAAACATTAATACGACTGGCGATTTTATTATTTGAGGTCACTTTTGGTCTCTTGATTACTCTTTGAAAATTTACATTTAAGAACAATCTGATTTGCAGCCATATTTTACTAGCGTTAAGGACGAGCTTTACAAAAACTAGTAAGCCATGGGAGGGAAGGATGTGGTAATTTCTCTTTCATTAGTCACACGCTGTTGCCGAGCCGCTCCTATCGTTAAACTATTGCAAAGAGCATCTGGCGTACTGACGGCATTCTTGGAACCCCTCCGAAATCAATAGCTCTCTGGGAGTTTACAGCTACTGGTGCGTGGACAAGGCTACGATAGTTACTGGGGCATGAGGGGCATGTCCTCACTAATCTCATTATCTGTCCAGGTCATCGGATCAAACAGAGCTTTATGAGCCTCTTGGGACTTGCCGACACAGAGGCTGGCGTTTGTGCAAGGATGCTCTCCTCATGATGGCGTCCCGGACATTTTCAGCTGAATTGTTGAGAACCTTTGATTGTCATTGAAAGTCATCATAACTCTTGCTTAAATTGTGTGTGTGTGTGTGTGTGTGTGTGTGTGTGTGAGTGTCTGTCTCTCTTTGGTTTCCTTGTTTCGCTTCAGTTGTCATGTATTCATATATATCATAATAATGAACAGTACCGTCCAGGGGGCACAGAGTAAAGGCGGTGATATTCTCTGTCAAATGTCGTATTTACATATCTAGTTATGCTAATCTTACTGAAAACTTTAATTTCACTGCATCTCGAAACAACGTCTCGCGCAATTCCCAGAAACGTTATATGCGGTCGACAGGAACAAAGCTCTGGGTTTGCTACTTTTTTTTTCAATGTCAGTTATCACTGATGTCTTTTATCAAAGAAAAGATACATCACTGCTATTTTGTTTATCTATGTGCGATTTACATTATAAATTCCCGTATACTGTAACTTCCTCGTAGAGAAATTTCTGCCTAACCATCATTTTTTTTCTATTCCATTAGTTCTCAGCTATGATAGCCCTCTTAAGTTTGTGTCAGCTCTGCAATTTTTTATGTCATTAATATAAATATCAACCATACTTAGCGAAAATACTAAAAATAATAGAAAAGTGCAATAGCTATATTTTGCACACTGTCAAATTAGCCTTAGTCATATTCTCAGTTCTCTATGTAACTCTTCCCTTTTTCATGGTACTCGGTGCTCTGGGGCTCTTCCGTGAAGATTCAATATCCTATGAATATCCCTATTTCTGCTAATAGTATTTTTCCAAATGTAGCGTTGATGATTCTAAAAGATGTTTTACCGCTTCTATGAGTTTAGTTTATATAAATACCTTTAATGAAAAATTAACTGGTAGTCAGACATGATATTCAGTACCGTCCATAGACAGAACTCTATACTTTATAATGAGTCACTGAACCATGTTATAAAAATTATATATTCCTTTATTTGGGAATATTTTTACCTTACGGCATTAAATGTCGACTTGATCTCTTGATATCCAGGATATTCCCAACCTTCTTTTAATAAAAATATTTTTTATTCCAAGTCCATTTACTCAACATGAAGACAGTAATTTCTTGTTGTGAAATCTAGATTCATGAATTTTTTTTCTTTTGCATTACACACGAGAAAAAAGTTCCATTTTAAATTTACACAACTCTCTTTACGTGACACTCAAACCAATGTAGAAATGAGTTCCTCTGATATCATTTTCATACATTAACCATTTCCATATCTAATCATGAATTTAAGCTTGACATGTTGAAATACTGTGATTATGTGATACAATACTTCTATGGCGAAACATGTTCACTATTCGATTAGTGGCAGTGAAACTGTTGTGTCTGACCAGTTTGTGGCTGAGTGACTACCAACGAGAGCGGGAGACCGTCAACAAATAAACCTTCTATAAGTGAGCAGAGGGAAGGGATAGCAACTTCATCCCCGGTAATCTTTATGCTTAGCATTAAGAACGGACTGATAACACTTGAGGCCATCTCCATAGAGGGGAAATTGGAGCGGGGGGTGGGGGTGGGGTGGTTATTAGGAAACCTAAGTTTTAAACTGTGATTTTCCTACCGGGAAATCCATCGTGTTCCAAAGTTCAATTTATCAATTTATAACAATTCCAAAGTTCCATCTTCATTCCTTGGATTTAAAGCATGATATACTGAAGACTTTAACAGCAACAATTAACGGTTACTTCCATCTGTTACTGTTGTTGTTTTCACTATTAGAAGTTACTGATATTATTAATTTTATATTTGCAACAAATTACCTTCATGAACTTGTTACATACATAGTTAAATTGGGTTGCCCTTTCATTTCAGTAATTATACATCAGTCACTTGGGATTACGTATTTACATCTCAAGTTGTATACGTCTCTTTACTCTTCACGTCAGTGAAAATGGGAAGACATGAACAAGCAATGTATGGTTCTCTAAAAAAAATACGTCTTTAGCTATTTTTTTCCCGCTTTTGTTTTTTACATCACTCCTGTCTGTACTACCTGTTTTACCGTTTAGACAAATGCTACTGATACTATGCATCATTTAAGATCTTATTATAATATTTGCTTATATTTTTTTTTTTATGTTTATTCCTGATACAAGAAATACCCTGTCCCCCGTAGATTTATGAAAGCCATCCGCTCGCTACAAAAATTAGATGTTGTAATAAGTAGATCCGACAAAGACGGCAAAATCGTGATCATGGACAAAGATTTTTACCTCGGCAAAATCAACCAACTCCTTAGTGACACTAACACTTATGACAAATTAACGAAAAATCCCTTCCAAAGCGTCCCAACAGAATTTTTCAGAAAAGTAAGATTAAGTGGCAAAGACAAAAAGAGCATTGAACTATTAGACAAATTTAAAGTCATTAACCCAAAACTACCTTACTTTTATGGACTTCCCAAAACTCACAGAGATAATCTTCCATTCAGACTTATTATCTCATGTGCCGGAGCTTTCAATTATAAAATTTCTGAGTGGTTAGCTGGCCTCCTTTCCCCTTTCTTAGGCACATTTTCTCCCAGTCCCATTAAGCATTCTGAAGATTTCTGTCACATTTAAAGAAGCACAAATACCACTTCACAACATAAAACTTTTAAGCTTAGAAGTAGATTCCCTATTTACAAAGTACTAGCACAGATCGTTGTACAGTTTTTGAGGGAAAAATTAGCCCCCCTATTCAGATAATTTCCCACTAGCCCTAGATAAAATAATAAAGTCAACTGAATTATTTGTATCAAACAACGTATTTTCTTTCGGGGAGTCATTCTATAAACAAAAATTCGCGTGCAGCATGGGTAGCCCTTTAAGTCCTGATTTAATCAACCTATACAAGGAATATTTTGAAACTGTAATAATAAATGCAAAAAAAAACCTAAAGACATGTTGTGGATGCGATATGTAGATGATATCCTAACATTTTGGGATGACCGGTGGGGCAATTTCAACGAATTTCTTTCAAAACTAAATGCATCAGTGCCCAGCATCAAATTCAAAGTTGAGTGGGAAAAAAGACAACAAAATTCCTTTTCTTGTTTTAATAATTAGACACAACAGAATACAAATTTACCGTATGCAGAAAACCAGCTTTTTCACTTACATACATACACTGCTTTAGTTACCATGACAGATCTATCAAGATCGGCGTAGCCAGCAATTTATTCTTTAGAGCCTGACGGATTTGCTCCCCGGATTTCCTAAAAAAAGGAATTTGAACTAATCCGTAGGCAGCTGTCATCTTTGAAATATCCTGACCATAATATAATTTTGAAAGCGATCCATAAAGCTAACGCAATATTCTATCGTCTCCCGCAAAACAAGACTAGAGAGACACCCAACAATGAAATTAAAATCCCACACCTGGACAGGATTAAGACGTTAATACAGACTCTTGGAAATTCTAACCCTTTTGCTTTTGCCTGCCCAAATCCCTGATTAACGTCCAACAAAAGCCAATCCCCAAATACCTTGCCTCAGCTGTGACAAATCGTATATTGGTTTTACTGGTAAATCACTCACCCAGAGATTAATACAACATAAAAGGTCAGTACGGTATGGCCAACAGCGCTCAGCTATTTTTAACCATATAAATAACCACAGGATAAACTGGAATGCGTCTCGTATAATTTATAGCAGCAATAGCAATTGTTGGTTCAAAAACCGGATGGTGGAATCAGCCCTGATTAAACAAAAAAATACGATGAATCTATCAAAAGGATCATGGGACTCAGATGTTATAGATAAAGTCTTCCTCCAACCAGCGATTAAAAAGATTAAGAAGCTATCAACTGGAGTGACGTAACGGGTGACCTCTGGATTTCTTGGTATAAATACTGCCTGTCTGTATTCCTTACTTCATTCACATACTTGCCAGCAGAGGGAGACAGTTTGGTCTCTGAAATATAGCAATAACTTTCTATCTTTTGGCATTTTTATGGGCTCCTTCTATTAGATGGATTTCTTTTTAACAGAAAATATTTCATATATATATATATATATATATATATATATATATATATATATATATATATATATATATATATATATATATATATATCTATATCATATATATATATATGAGCATGAGCCGTGGTGTGATCAGTTGCATACTTGCAAACATACGAGGCCAGTGGATGGGTAGTCTCCACAAAATCCCCACAGTGCCTTTGGTGACCTAACCACTGAATTATGCTACTGGTAATTAGGCACTATGCTGCCCTAAAACGGAAAACTGCAGTATCTGCAAAATTTTCGAAATTGATATATGACACCTATTGGGCTCATGAAACTAATACACAAGTTACTGCAGTTTCAGGATGATTCTTCAATGCTTTCCACGAGTATTTAGGGGTCCCATTTGCAGTATCTGCAAAATCAGTAGTAAGGCAAGGGAGTATCTACCAATTTTCTCAGTTTTGTATTTTTGCAGATACTGCAGCCTTCCATTTTCGGGCAGTATGGTGTCGCAACACTTTCTTGGGATTAGCAGCCTCAAACCAAAATATTTGCGCGCAAAATCAAACGTATGCACGCAGACACAATATATACATACATACATACAAATATATATATATATATATATATATATATATATATATATATATATATATATTTGTGTGTGTATGTATACATGGAAAAAATTTAAGCCAGAATCGATAGAGAAGGGGACGTAAATGATGTTGTGAACATGGTCTTTCTTAGACCATGGTTGTGAATGTATGGTATCAGTGATAAGTTGTTGAGCTATAGTAGGTTTTTACGATGGACGCGAAGCGTGTGTCAAGATACGTAGGGGGAGGTTAACAGGTTTGGTGTGAAAGTGGATCTGAGACAAGGGTGAGTTAAGTCTCTATGGCTGTTAGATATCTTTGTCGATGAAATGATGTAAGCATTAGGAGAAAGGACAGTAAATGAAGGTGCAAAGTTGTGGGAAAAGAAAGGTCGTGAAAGGAGTGTGGGAAGGTTATATTTGCAGATGATACTGTGGTGACTGGAAAAAAGCACGAAAAACTGCAGAAAATAGTAGAAGAGATTAAAAGTCTTTGGAAGTGGAGAAAGTTTACAGTAAATATGAGTAAGAGTGAGGGGAAATGGAAGCTGCAAAGATGAAGCAATGGAAATAGATGGTTCGTATAAGCCACATGTGATTAAATATAACTGACAGTTGTAAAATGAGAAAAGACATAAGTCACAGAATATGTAAAGCAAGAAAGGTATCAAGTTGTGTGCAAAAGTAATGGAAGAGACCTGAATTGTCTATAAAATCCAAGGTGGAAATGCAAGAAGGGATTTGTGAGCCATCTGTCCTTTATGGAAGTAAACTGTGGATGGTAAGCGCGACAGACAGAAAAAAAGGCTTATTTGCAACATAAAATTGATAGGCTGAGAAATGTGGAGATAGACAAAAGCGGTAAAAAAGGATAGCACATATGTAAGGATGGATTCGAGTATTTTGAAATGGCCTAGTCACGCAGAAAGAACGACTGACGATAGATTATTAAAAACAATGTATAATTCAAACGGGTTAGAAGGAGGAAGAAGAGAAATATCTAAAAAGGGTTGGTCTGATGGCACTAAAGAGTATTGAAAAGAAAGGCCCATACAATTTTTGTGTAAGGGATTCGATACAATGATGGTGAGCCCTCTGTGTAGATGTATGAAACAGGTAATGTTCAGGAAGTTTTAAAGCAAAGAGGGTTTATCCATGATTTAGCTGTTAATTTATACCTTAGTTTTACCAGATCACTGAGCTGATTAACAGCTCTCCTAGGGCTGGCCCGAAGGATTAGACTTATTTGACGTGGCTAAGAACCAACTGGTTACTTAGCAACGGGACCTACAGCTTATTGTGGAATCCAAACCACGTTATAGCGAGAAATGAATTTCTATCACCAGAAATAAATTCCTCTAACTCTTCATTAGCCGGCCGGGGAGTCGAACTCGGGCCTATCGAGTGCTAGGCTCAAAATTCTATCGACTCGCCTAACGAGATTTAGCTGTTAAGGTATGACAGTCTCAGTGAACACGGTCTTGCATGTTCGCTGGAGCCATCCCTGCCGATGAAAAGAACTTACTGGTGAAAAAATATAATAGTAACATAATCACCATGATGAACGGAATGGTACTCAACACCGCGTAGACGCAGGCCAACAAAATGCGCATCACATACAGTACAGGTGAATTACGCAGGGTGACCATTTCAGGAGAGTGCAAGGCAAAGCATTCAGAAACACAAGTTGAAGCAGTTGCTGGTTATGAAAACTATGCATAACCAAAGGAGAAAGAAAGACAGTACAATACTTGGTATTATTTTCCTCAACAGCACATATTTTATTTATTGAAAGACAGCCTATGACCGTCGACCTGAGTATTTTTTACAGAAATGACTGTCTTCCTGTATTACACCGCGTAAACCCCAGAAAACTCAGGATACTCACCCTCTCAGACACTGTTGTCGTTCTATTTGAAAATAGCTGAAGATACTCTGATTGTGTTACAAAATCCCAGCCCTAGATATTCAGGTTTTACGAGATTACCTTTTGTTATCTGCAGACTGCGAGGAGTGTAACAAGAACATACAAGACAGGATGCACGGCGAGGCACCTAACATGAACAGAGGTTCAGTAATTTCTGATAGACTCAAATTTCACTGGCGCCTCAAACAGAGTTAATGAGATGAGATATCTATGTAAAATAAGACACATGAATAGCTGAAAGGGTTAAATTCATATAAAAATGGTGTTAATATAGATATGTGACGTAATACTTTAAAGTAGTACCAACGAAGAGATACTAAAAAAAACATATATTTGTTGTTTTTTACATAAAAGGTATCTGCTATAATGGCGCAGGAAACATTTTGGTGTGAAAGTTTTCCTCCAATTACAAACGAGTGGGTAATGCATCAAACAGTTATAACGTTACAGTGGCTGACAGGTTTAGCGGTAAAAAATAAAAAGAAGAATACCTTAATTTACTGGGTTATTGCTATAACATATTTTACCAGGAATGAGCATAATTTTACAAATTAGTTTTAGCCCAAGAAATTCATTGACTGCACTATATGAATGGAATTCATTTGGTTACAAAGGGTTTTCAATAACCTTCCAGCCCTTAATAAAATTCTCAATCTTTTTTTTTTTACATTTAATCTGTAGCGTCACCTCAAAAAATCTGCCAAAATCTGATCCTAATATACATGAAAACCAGGACCCACTAAGACAGGTCGGCCAGACGATGACATCACACGAGCTCGTCGCAGGCAGGATCCACTATATTTCGTTGACAACGGTAAGTTTGACCATCGTTATTCGTCTTTGCATCAGTAGTTTCAATTTTGTTTTAACTTTCTTTTAATGGCAGTCTACCAGTAACCTCATTATTTATCTGCGTTAGTTATTTTGTTAAAAAATACTGCTTTATGTGTTAAAACTATAAGTTCATTTTTCTATCGATAGACGAGGGTAAGAACTTCCAGCTTTCAAATTCTATCTTTTTTTTATTTTAAACAATATCTTAGACAAACATGACATAAGCCGTAATGAAGATTACCCAGAATACCTCAAACATCCAGTACATGAGAAGAAAATTGTCTTCAAGTAACCTATATGTAGAGTTACAATAATGCTAAATATTTAACAGTCCTTGTTTTACAATCTGTAATTCACTGGTCGAAGCCCACTTACCCGCTCGACCTGTATGATTCATCCATCATCAATCCCCTGACTGGCCGATCTGTCTTAGTGGGTCCTGATAAAAACAGAAATCTTTTGGAGAAAATTGGTCAGGTTTAGGTTGATCTCGTGTGAAACCTAATAACATTATCTGAAAACTGATGGAGAAATAACACTCTGAAGTACAATAGTTATGTCTTGCGATAAACACCTCTAAGGTTGGGGCAGCAGACTGGAGAAAAGGTACCGTAAGTTAATTTTGATAGGGCTTTTTCAATATTTCTTGTAATTCACTGAAACAAACAATATGTTGTACTGACCAAATACAAATCATACACTCCTGTTTGCAGGAATGGTTGTGGGGAATCACTCATAACTAAGACACCACAACGAATTTTGATGTAATACATCATATTCACTTGTTTATGCCATACCTAGGCATAGAAGAAACGTCACAATCTTTAGTTTGTTCCGACTTCCATCGTTCAATTTCCAGGCAGCTCCTTAAATTAAGTTTTTAAAAAGAGTTCCCAGTGTAGTTGAATGGATAACACGCTGCTAATGAAGCATCTGCAAATCGCATAAAAATATATAAATCTGGTTTTCTCGACAGTACTTGGAATCTTGACTACCAAGAAACTACTGATGTCGTCAGTGCAAGAGCCCCTTAACATGACGCTAGTAACCTCATGCCCGAATACTTTCTGAAACTGAAAAACGGAAAAATAAAAGTCTAAAAAACACAACACACACACACACACACACACACACACACACACACACACACACACATATATATATATATATATATATATATATATATATATATATATATATATATATATATATATATGTGTGTGTGTGTGTGTGTGTGTGTGTACGTATGTGTTTCTGTGCGTACTTTGATGAAAAAATTGCCTAGAATGAAGAAAACTGTGGGGGTAGAAGTATCTTAGAAGTCAGAAAATCCTATGATGGGTTTGTTTTAAGAGGAATTGCATGAAAAAGCAACAATACTGTACGATAAATAAGGTAGTTGTGTATATTGATAAAATTAGTAAATCTAGGAGGTAACTCCGGAGAGGTAGATGATATCTGCAAAGAAAGGTACACAGACACTGCCGGAGCGAGTAAGTGTAGCACTGTTTTGTGTAGAAGGCAGCAGTGATAGACCTAACTTTTTAAAGAGGGAAAAAGGCAGTTTAAATTTGAGTATCCTGGATGCAAAGACAATTTGAAAATTTGAAGGGCAGACAAGCTCCAGGAGTTGAAACTGAGTGACTGCCAGGCTGTGAAAAGTACTGTATGTCTGGATCAAGAAAATTTTCCAAATGAACAAGTGAAAGGTCTGATCATCATTTTGTATGAGGGTAAAGTGACGGAGGTGATTGTGAATTGTAGGGCCAAAATATTTCCTATTATACCAAGGAATCGTACATGACAGGATTATAACTGATATAGTAAGACAAAACACAAATGGGTAATTAAGGGAAGAGCAGTGCCGGTTTAGTCGAGCGTTTCACTTTTCGAGAAGTTGGAATATCTATGGTGGTTGAGGCTAATTATTTCATTCAATTTGTCTCAGAACACAATATGCAGAACAAAGTTTGCTGTTTTCAGTAATGGCTAATACTAGATATCTGTTCAAAGATGTCACAAGACCGTTGAACTGATTAAATAAGGGCAGAATTCTCAAAAACCAAAGAGCAAAGAAATCTAATATTTAATAAAAAGAAAAGAAAGAAAGATGTCTCACATGGAACTCTAAAAAAAATTGTCCCTCCACAAATCTTTGATATTTTTACTTGGGACCACTCTTACTGAAAAAAAATCCGAGTTTATAGTTCATACTTCTTTTATGGGTAATAATACACTTTCAGGTTAAGTCGGCTGACTTTGTCCATCTATGTAAGTTTATATATACTGTGTGCATATATATATATATATATATATATATATATATATATATATATATATATATATATATATATATATATATATATATATATATATATATATATATATATATATTATACACATATATATATACAATACTTATACATATTTGCATATATAAAATATGTCTGTCCATCTATTTATATACATATATAATTATAATGTATATGTATACATACATACATACACATACCTACGTATACATATATATGCATATATGTACAGTATATATATATATATATATATATATATATATATATATATATATACATATACATATGTATATATATGTACATGTGTGTGTGTTTATCTGTTGATTACATAAATCATAATCAATTAGACCGAAAACAAAGTTGCATATGCTGGTTATAAATGCCTTAACGATTCTCTGTTGGTCTTCTTATGCCACTGACTTATTTTGGCATATAGTAAAGATCGTAAATTAGCGGTAAATCATTCAGAGCCGTGTCCTCTACCTAGTTAATACCGCAGCCAAATCTGCACGGGTAACTTCAAATACACTAGGTCCCATGTTCTAAAAAGTTCTCTCTACATTTCTATCCTACTGTTATTGTTACTACTGACGTTGTTTTCTTTTTATCATCAGCATTCACAGAACTAGCAAAATTATCGTCAACTGCAGCTTGCTTGACTGAAATACTGAGGAGTAACATTTTTATAAATAACTGCAGATTATATTTAATCAAACTCATAAAAATTAAAAAATATCAAGAATTTAAACTTTTCTAGAGGATGGTGCAGACGTTGTTAGTTTTCGTTTTGTTCGCCAACCAAGATCAACTTTTGCCGATTTCAAGAATACTAAAAACATTCACAAATAGCTTTATCTTTGTTCCTCAGGAAACGTCCTTTTATTTTTTTATTTTTTTTAAAGAAATTAAATTTACATACGCTACTTGTCTAGGTAAAAATGCCATCATGAGTGAAATTTTCTTTACCATTGACCAAGGGCCGATATTTTTGTCTCAACGTCTCGTCGCAAAATATTGTTACAACAGAAAGGGGTAGGTCAATAGACACTAGGGATGGCAAACTGCGCGAGTTCCCCATTCCTTTTTCGTTAAACTATTTTTAGTAAAGTCACGTCTCATATACTTTTAATTTGCTTCTCTACACATATATGCCCCGAAGAAACAAAAAACTGAAAGTCAATTAGACATCCTATATACGCATGGCAACCTTGCACCAACAACACAAGTAACCAAAGGTGGTCGAGACCATTCCTTTCGCACCGTCCTTCATACTGACGCTTTAGTACTCCACTTACGTGTTTGAACTGAAAAAAAGTATATCTTTTTTGTATGATTTGTTTTAGAGTCCTACCACTCTTGGTTCTCATGGTCGTTCCTTTCTACTATGCTCCTGAGGGTGCTCATCCGGTCCCATCGCCCCTCTAAACAATTCAAACCAGATTGCAGTAATAGCTTGAGAGATAGGGAAGTCTCCACACCCCTGGATATAGTTGACTGACTGACACACACACACACACACAGAGAGAGAGAGAGAGAGAGAGAGAGAGAGAGAGAGAGAGAGAGAGAGAGAGAGAGAGAGACTTTAAAAAGTTAGACTAATAAACTCTACTAATAGGGAGCCTGACCTGCGAGATGTAGTTCATTTAGGAGTAAACTGTTTTTGGATTTGCATGTAAATTGCCATTCCAACAGCTTTCACGTAGCCTGCGGTTCCTTTTAGCAACAATTTTTTTTCTCCCATTGGGTGTCGTCACGACACTATGGGATAACCGGTGGCAGTGAATTTTTTATCCTTTGTGAAAGGTTTTGAGAGAGAGAGAGAGAGAGAGAGAGAGAGAGAGAGAGAGAGAGAGAGAGAGAGAGAGAGTAGGTCTGAATTAAGATGCATCATTGTGATAAGTGAACTCCACATAGTCGTTAGTATCCTCCTTTGATATCACTGGAGGTGTAATTAACAAAGGCTTATGGGTGTTGGCGAAGCTTCAGAGATGGAGGGAGGCACAATGTGGCTTTGAACTCGATTACAAGATGTTCTGTTATTGATCGTGACCTTGATACACTGACTAATATACACACGCACACACACACATATATATATATATAATATTAAAATGTTTATATATCACCTTAAGCCTTTTTCTTTCAGAAGGAAATAAAGCCAGAAGGGTGGTGCAGATTTCCGGTTTCTTCGTAGATTTTTAAACATGAGGCTGTTGATCCGAAGTATCTTTTCTCGACTCCAGCAAACTCTGGTGCCCAGAGGCAGCTTGTGCTGGTAGGTCTGGAGCAGCCCAAGAATCTAGCAAACATGAGTTGGGTGTTACACTACTCACCCATAAGTTCTCACTTTGGTTGGTTGTATTATACGAAATCAGGCAACCGGGATGCCATATATTATACAGTATATATATATATATATATATATATATATATATATATATATATATATATATATATATATATATATATATATATATATATATATATATATATATATATATACTCAATATACAAGTGAACCGTTTAGTCAGCGTAAAACGAGTAAGGATGGAGTGAGAAGAGTCTTTCTGGATTCCTACGAAAGCGTAAGTGGGTCGAATCAGACATCAGCTGAAGCCTTTAATGACAGAGAAATCATTCTACCAGCTTTCATTGCTCATCAAGACAAGAGAAGTGGTGCCAGGCGGATGTACGGGAAGGGTGGGGTTCTGTATTTCAGAGATCATAGACAGTCTATGCCTTTTTCGAGGTTCTTCTGTCACATACTATGGAAGAAAATGTTAATCCCTCTGTTCTGATAAAATCGGCTAAAAATTCGTAATATACTGAATAAGCAATTGTTTAGAGAGCGCATTTGTGAAGATGAAAAGTATACCGAGCGTTTTAACACAGCTGACTCGAATAAATTTTCCCTTGTATTTAAGGAACCATAATTGGTGGTACTTTGAGATCAGATAGCCTTGACTACAGATTTTTTTGTGTGTGTAATTAGGTGGAAACCCTCTTTCAGACAGGCAAGCGCACATGCCTCTTTTAATTTACCGGAGCATCTTAATTAAATCCCCAGATCTCAATTCTGGACTAATGGGAATATAATGGGACCAGTCAGCCAGAACGAAATCAAACGGTTTCATATTATTGCAGAGTTTAAATGGTTTCAGGAAGAGAAGTATGACGAACATTTCCGATTACAACATGGAGCCTTGAAGATACTCTAACGCTATGAACTCGAATGAGTAAAGGTTTTCGATATTGAATCTATTAATTGCAATTTTCAGACAATGATGTGATTAGTAATTTCTCAAACAAAATTCAACCGAAAAACATTTTCGTCTTTCACCCTGTTAATCTTGTAAGTAACCTTACTAAATACCATAGGTATGAAATTCCATGTACATGCCTGGATTTTTAAGAGTGTTCTTAAATGCTTATTGTAATAAGATAATGAAGACACCTTCTAGAAACATCATAAGCTTTCATTTGAAAACTTCAAAACTTGGATAAAAAAATCAGATTATTTTATGTGCTTAAAAGTATGTGAGTATTTAAGATCTATGCTATATATATATATATATATATATATATATATATATATATATATATATATATATATATATATATATATATATATATATATATATACATATACAAATACACACACACACACACACATATATATATATACACATATATATATCCATATGCATTGTAATTTTCATCTTTCTTTCGCTTGAATCATTACATGAACTGAAATCTCGATGGAAAAGGAGGGCTGCCGGATGTTACCTACGTCTTATCTCGTACTCGAGTGTCCTTCCCGCATCTCACACGATAAGCCCATTAAGAGTTTTTATATCACCTGCCCCACAGTCTTAATAACCTTGCTGTTGCAGCTCACGGGGTCCTTTTACACTACATTACATTACATTCAGTAGGATTACTGTCTATTGCATGTCCAACCAACATTCGTATGATTAAAGTCCAGAACATAGGCTACTGGATGTATGAATAAAACACTGGGTTAACTCATATACGAATATATGTATATATACATATATATACATACATACATACACATATATATAGTATGTATATATATATATTGCAAGAGGATGTTGAAAGTATGTATGCTAACAATAAATACAGAGAAAAAGACTAGTAGATGAAACTTAAGATATTCACTCCACTTTCTGGAAAAGAATTATCAATGACAGGATGATCTGTTCCAACCAAGTGCCAAATTTTCAGGTAAGATGAAAGACTTCAAGCTGAAAATTCAAAAAGTAAGAGTTCGTGCTGGCATGAGGCTGCTTAAGCAGAAAACAAGAGCGACACACCTTGAGAATGAAGCTTGTTACAGAGTATTTAAATCAGGTGAACAAAAAATAAGACAACACTGGTAGATTATTTCTGGTATCGAAGTAATTTCCTTCCTTAAATCGTCATGAGAATATCTACGCTTTCATACACAGACCGCACATTTCTCAGACATTCTTTTCAATTTACCTGTAAGCGACATTCATTTCGGGCGTGTCCTTCAACCCTCCGTAATCGCTACAGACAGAATTTATCTCCCGTTTTTAACTCCATCAGATATAGAGGTAAAGAACGTCCATTATGTTCTGCTCGACTTATTTCTGGCAAAGGATTAGAGCAAGACTGGCGCCGTTGTTAGTCTCGACTCCAAATCTTTCAAGGGCCTGAAATGTTTTATGGCGAGTTAGAACTCTGAGCATAAACTTTGCGAGTAAATAGATTAAGGTATAAAAAGTTACAATATGCATATAAATGTATTTATTAAGATTTGAATGCGGGCACTAGCAGAAAATAACGCTAGTAATGTCAGCATATATATATAGATGATAGAGGGACAGTAACATGTAAAAAGTTACTCAATATAACGATGTTTGAAACGTTCAGTCTATGTCCGATGGACAATCTTCGTCAAACGTTATGTACACGCTTATTTCGTTACATACACATGCACACGTACACACACAAACATATATATATATATATATATATATATATATATATATATATACATATATATACATATATTAATAATCATCAATAAGGGAAAGAGGACACACACACATGAACAAGCTGTCTTTATTCCAACGTTTCGTAATTGTCCACTTAATTACATCAAAAGGGCTGTTAAAATGAAACATAAAATTCCTCGTAAAATTGTAAAAACTAAAAATTAAGAATTTAAAAAGGTGAAAATTATTCTTACAAAATTTAAGAAATATATACAACATTAAAATTAAGGGAACGAAAACAATAAAAAGAATCTTTACATTAAAATGAAAGGTAACAGAATATACAGTAAACTAAAAATGAAAATAGCGATGAACTCATGATGCAATAGTCCATGCCCGGTTACAGAGTTAGGGTGTTGTATCTGTACGTCACTTACGGAATATGCCCTAGCACTATTCTGTTCCATATTATGTATCTGTGGGTCATTTCCGGAGTATGCCCTAGTACTATTCTGTTCCATATTATGTGTCTGTGGGTCATTTCCGGAGTATGCCCTAGTACTATTCTGTTCCATATTATGTGTCTGTGGGTCATTTCCGGAGTATGCCCTAGTACTATTCTGTTCCATATTATGTGTCTGTGCGTCATTTACGGAGTACGCCCTAACACTATTCTGTTCCATATTATGGCTTGGGACCGGCGCTGAGTTGGAGTTGAGCTGGCTTACCCCCACCCCAGTGGCTAAATCATATATATATATATATATATATATATATATATATATATATATATATATATATATATATATACACATATACTCTCAATCTCAGACATAAAATAACTAAGTCTATGTGATATCTATTGACAGAATAAGTAACACCATATCTTGATCCCGTTTATGATGTCTAGCGGGTGTTTTGAAAATACAGTTAATACCCCTTATCTACGCCCTTGAGAGTGACCGTAAATTCTCCATAGGAATCTGAGTTTCTGATCTTCCTTAGCGTGGTCACAGCTGGAAGTTTTTTTTATTAAGTAGTTATGCAGAGTACTGGACTGAATTAACGGTTCCTTCTCTTACTCTATAACACGCACGCACCTTTTTCCATTTCATTCTACTGTTATCATTAGTGGTTATAAAATGTCCCGTAGAAGATTTTCATGTGCACGTGTCGATTTTTTGCAAGGCTGGGTGTCGGACCATTCATCACGCCCTTTCATTCGTCGACCCGTAGCTAATCATGGAGGAAGACTGTGGAAAGTATAGCGGCAGTGCCCTTACCTGGACTGGCGTGTCTGTGACCTTGAGTCCGTCAAGTGTCGCAGTTGCAATGCTGGGCTTCCATCGCTTGTCTCTCTTTTGTTTAGTTCCGGCAGAGGACGCTAGATGAATCGAATAAAACTGGAGTGAAGGCGTAAATGTACTTTAAATTATAAACCATCTGTCAACGAAATACGTGCATAAACAGACTTTTCTTGAGATATAACGGAAGTAAAAAATAATTACTTGCATTATGGTAAACTTTTTGAACGTACGTGAAAATAATGACCTTCGCATTATTTTCCACTTAGTTTTAACTTATTTGTTTTTGCATATGTTGGAAGAAAAAGACCTCAATTACTTTTGGAAACCAGCAAGAGATTTCAAAACTATGGGGTCGTTGGGTTATCTTAGATATCACTTGAAATTGTTTCAAATGATCTCGCCAAGGTTTTGTCACAGGATATCTCAATTGTTGTCAATTTCCCCTCCGTCAGTCTGAGGAAGACAGTGTTAATACGTTCTAAATAAGCGTGCCACTTCCTCTTTGTAACTAGACGGCAAGATTTCACTTGCATCGGCCAAGACTTTGGAGATGCAGCACTTCATTAATTAATAAGCAGCTAATTCTCGTCTGGGCTTTAGTGAAGCCATCTTTCCGCACCTTTCAATAGATACCATTTACAAAATCATAACTACACACACACACACACACACACACACACACACACACACACACATATATATATATATATATATATATATATATATATATATATATATATATATATATATATATATATATATATATGGGCGTGTGCATGCATATTTATGTAGATATGTATGGTAAAGCTAGATGAATATTACTCCATGGACCTTGCTTCAGGTCATCATATCCTTCAAATAACGTAAACTGTACTTGCTATATTCTTACGAACTAAGAATGCTACTTCGAGGCTCAAAATTTACTTAATGAGTGTACGTGGTGATCAATCAGGTTTTAATCGCATTTCGTCACTGGTTGCTGATAAGCATGCATGAAAGATGGGAAATTTATCATTAATATGAAAAGAAGTTGCCATATTTATATTACCATGACACAAATCCTCTCTCTCTCTGACAGTCTCCGTACATGTTTCAAATGCATAAGGTTACGAGAAAACTAGGAGCGCCTTTAAGTTATGTCCATCGAAATCTCAACATTGAGTCTTCCGTCCTTTTCCCACTTAGATGTGACATTCTCTTCTTATTTACTTTAAAGATTGAATTTTAGCTACATTTCAAACTCTTCGATTCTTAACATCCAATACTGGATTTTGCTTTTACTAGTGCATGAAAGTAAAAAGTCATTTGAAAAATATCATATGCACTGCCATTACTGTTTCTCGGTGAATGACCGAAAACATGAGATTTAAGGTATATCATCATTATTTTAGAGTTACCCAAAAAGGTTGTTTCAGTCACTCGCAGGACTCGATAATCAAAAGCGGAGGAAAGTGAATTGTAACTCATTTATTTATCGGTAAATAATATTTTACAGAGAAGATAAAACGGATGGGTTTTATAATGTGGCTATAAAAGATAGGCTGCGGCCGCAAATGACCAGACAGCCTCCTTCTGATATTTTTCAGTTCTCTCTCCAAAGAAATTGTGAATGCGATGTGTAAGGAATCATTATTATTATCATAAACCGTAATATTAGTCAGAACTTCGGGTTCCCGTTTTTATGAATAATCGAACATTGCTTAAGAGAGGTCACGTTCTTTGCTGTCGATCTTTCGTATGTCGTTGTTTCGACTGATTGTACATCCTTCTTGTTTTACTGCAACAACTATCCCGCCCATGTTCTTTAGAGAGCAAGTTTCTCTATATGTTATATCATTTATTCTTAAAAGTTTTGGTACTTGGAGACTAATTTTTGGTGCAACATTTCACAGTTCTACCTTCGCAGCTTCATCGGCGAATTAATGAACACGGGATGGAAATGGCAATTCTCTGTGATGAAGTCAGAACATGAAACGTTAAATCAAATATTCATTTAAGTAAGCGCCAATTAGAAGTTGTACGAGATTTGTAACGCAGTTAAAATCAGATCAGAGAGAGAGAGAGAGAGAGAGAGAGAGAGAGAGAGAGAGAGAGAGAGAGATTTGGATTCCTTTGGTTTGCTAATTTCGATCCTGGTCCTCATGGCCAGTTCTCTCTCGTAAGTGCCATAGGTTTCATAACGGACCACACTTATCAGAGCGTAATTTTTTTTACTGTTATTTACTAGTGTAACATTTCAACATTAATGGTAAGACGTAATTTAATGATATTCTTTTTCCCCCAAAAGTGTTTGGTTGACCAACTATATGCAACAGCACATGAATGAATGCCATTTTAAAGATTCCAAGAGTGATTCACAAGAAGAATAACCTACCGCATAAATACCATACTCTAACAGCAACTTCACTACAGAAGGTTTTCGTAATAACTATAATCTCATCTTTATACTATAGTATTTTAGTAATAACCGGTTTTGACGGGCAAGGCTAAATACCAGAGGCTATCCTGAAGCGGTGAAGATAATTATAATACAGATTACGAAACTTCGTAATTAACATTGAAGTGACAACCATAATGGCTACATCAATCCTTTGGTGATTAATGAAAGTAGAAAGTGAAGCTGTTCCAGAACGTTCTAATTATGTCCAACTATTCAACAGAACAACGATGGACTTTTGAATCGAAAGGTAAATCCACTGTAAATGATTCGACATTAGATTATGTCAAGTCTGCTTAAGACCCTGAGGATGAACCCATGTTTTTTTTTTAATGTGAAATGATCAGACTAACAAATGAAACTTGGACACTGGAAAAAAAGCGAGTGTGGTGTGTGTGTGTGTGTGTGTGTGTGTGTGTGTGTGTGTATATATATATATATATATATATATATATATATATATATATATATATATATATATATATATACATACATATACGAATGTATGTATATATATTTAACGGATGTTTTTCGACAGGAGCTGACTACCAGGCATATTTTAAAAAAGTCTCTTTAAACAATGCAGAGTAAGTTAGATTTCAACATTCTAGAAGTGAAAGATACGTCGGACTAGCCAAAAGGCATAAACTAAATTATTTTCCAAACTGATCAATTTATCAGTTCAACTAGCTGGAGTGACAACATCAGTGTCATCGACGCCATGCTTTACGAGAGCGATTCCAAGAGGAATATCTATAATTGCTACAGCTGTATTTGTAGCACAAGCAGGCGCCGTATATTATGACAAATCTGAAGCGAATCAATGTTGGAAAAAGATAGATTTACCTTCGATTTGACCCTGTCCTGAGAGCTAAGGCTAGGCCGAATGTTAGTGCAAAGTTGATGCGGTCAATTATTAGATCAAGTCCGAGTTTTCTGAATGGAGGAAGGTAATGTTAGTTGGTGTGAAGAGCAGCACTGAATCACATACCGTACCCCTGAATATCTGACAGCAAGGCAATAATCGGCTGATTTGATGCGACAAGGAAAACATATCTGTTGCTACTAATGGCACATGCATACACACAGCATATGTATATGTAAAAGCAACAATGTTTCTTTTATTTGCTTACTTTAAGCAAAGAGGCTAGATATGGTTTGAGCTGTCTTAAACCTCACATCAGAGGGGTTATCGTTTAGCGATCAGTGTAGAATTTTACAAGAAAACATGAACCTTAAAACCTTTTAATATCTATGGACATTAACAAGCTCCGTTGAAAACAGATAATTTCCGAAACGGGGTTTTTTCATAAAGGACAGTGATACTGCCAATCGAAGCAAGACGATATTTTAAATGTGACATCAAAGGGAAAGGCACTGCATGTGGTTTACACTTAAATCAATAGATAAATCGGTCAGGTAAGAGAAAAGTCCTTTCATGCATGCTGGTTTTACTCTTCCTTATCATGTTAAGTAACTAAGCCCAACCATTAGAGAGGAAAAGACTTTTGCCAAGATAGCAGCGAACAAAAGTTTTTCTAAAGTCAACAGGTACACGTTATGGCAATGAAAAGGCTGCGCTCGCCAGAACAATGTTTCTTAGCGAACAATTATTAGGGAAATATAAAGTAGTTTATGTAGCTTTTATTTCTCATAGTAGCAGAAATGCATTCAAAAGTTTTCTGCTAACTGGCAAACATATTTTTTTTTAATACATGCATGGAAAAGAAAGGCACACCAACAGTTGACAATGAAAACTGACGCTAAATGTTCGAAGAGCAAAAACAAAACAAAACATTAGTAAAAAGAGGAAAACGGGGGATGCTGTTAATCTCCTTTTACTTTTCCTCTCCTATACGCTGAATAAATTGCAGACGAAAAACAGATTATACAATTAGGAAAACCGCAACCCAAGAATAACTCAGTTAAAAAAAATGTTTCAGTTGAATTTGACAAGCTAAACTACATTTCGCACTGATCATTCTTAGAGTATGTTAAACAAATCGTAAATTGTCATTCATTTCTATCTTCTTGCACAGTACAGTTGTTTCTCTTATATTAAAAGATATCTGAAGGCAGAAGGTACTACTACCACCACCACTACTACTACTACTACTACTACTACTACTACTACTACTACTACTACTATTAATTGTTGTCATAATCCCGTTTACTTCTAAGCCAAATTGACATACTCTTCAGATTGGATGTTTCCAAAGAAAATAGTAAGGTGGTTGGGGCCATATTAATCCTATCAATGCTAAGTGGACATATAAAATCTATATCTACATATGCATGCATGAATGTGAATCAAGTATCATGTTATGAACAACAGTGTATACTGGAATGGGAGGGACATACACTATGTTCACTGTGCCTGATAGTGAATATAAGCTTTTGGTGACTATAGAGTTGTCATGAGGAGAGCAAGGAAATGTGATGTAATGTAATTGCTTGTCAAAGTCCTTTTAATATTTAGATGGAATTGAAGGTTTTATTAGAAAGAGTAGTAGTAATAAATTTTTGTAGTTCAGGAATGGAAACGAACGGCAGTGCAATGTAAAATCACAAGGAAAGTTTTCGCGTTAATACATTTAGCGAAGATAATTATTAGTTATTTTGACTGACATAAATGCAACAATGTGGCAGTATAGTTGGCAGATTTAAGGGGCCTGTGGTGAATGTCGATAGAAAGACTCCTGTTAGAATATGTCCTGGAAAAGACTGTTTGCTTGAAGTATACGGTTTCAAAAGAGTAACATACTCTTTATTAAATCTCAAAATAAATAAATAAATAAATAAGAATAAAGAAAATGGTAAAGAAGGGAATCGTTTTTATGATGCATAATTAGTGAGTAGACGGGAGATCTGGTAGATGGCTGCAGAGGTGTGAAATAGAGTGATTGGCTTTACAAGTGATCAATACTTTGTGGCAAAGAAAGGTAAAAGTAAAGGCAGTTTTATTTGGACAGAAAGGGCTCTAAATACGGCTGTAAATACATTGAAAAATATCAAGTTGAAAAAAGGAATCGATGACAGAATACGGTGGGAAGGCAGAAGAAGATTGGACCAGGTTTAAAGATGCTAAGATAATTTGAGCTGATACGTAGCTTGAAAGTATCATGAACGGAGTATATAATGGGGCACCGCGGGGTCCAGGGAAGAAATTATAACGCAAGAAGGAGAAAGAGGGAAGGAAATAAATACTTGGTTTATTGAAAAATCCAAGCGATTGTTTCAATCGCAGGTGTAGAGCAGAGATAAATGACTCGATTGAGGTGTATTTGAGCATGAACTTTGAGGAAAAAAAAAAAGTATAAGATGCAAATCGAGAGCTTACCTAAAATGAAGGTATTCGTTGTGAGTGTAGATGATGCAGTTGAGGGAACTGATGCTAATCTGAGAGTGGCTATGTAAGTGAATGTTGGTGATGTAAAAGGAGCAATAAAATAAATGATGGCTAGGAAGGCGCTGATGCGGCTACTATAAGTGAGATGCTGGGGTGGTAAGCTACAAATGCAATTGAGTGGTTACCCCTTCGGTGTGTGTGTCTCAGTTAGGGGAGTTACAACATATGAGGCAGGTGAACATTTTTGATTAATTTATGAGGGACAATGTGATGGATGTCATAGCGAAAATAACGCGGTCATAAATTTGGTTAGAATGCATGAAGAGGTACACGAATGGCTTTTGGGCGATGATGACAGAGAAGGAAAAAGGTCATTTTAGAAGAGTAGCGCCGGGTTAGACAAGGTCTGGTCAAGTTCCGAGGTTTAAACTATTTAAGGGTTAATGGGAAAAAAGTACATGGCTTACATGAACATTACAGCTGAATTAATGTTTATAACAGAAAGTTAAGTTTAAACCAATTAAAAGGTTTTCTTAGAAAAGTGAATGTTCTGCAGATACAGGACGACAGGAGAATAACTACACTACTTTAAAAGTAGGTTCAACAAGGGCGGGTTTGACATTTACAGTATGTAGATGGAGTGAAAGGAAAGAAAAAAGGGAAAAATAATGAACAGGTACAAATTTGCAATAGCTGAGTTCCATGATTTTCTTGAGAATCGCATCCTCATAAGTTAATAGCTGGGTAACATCGAAAGGACACCAGTAGCAAAGGATTTACACTACTAAGAGATACAGAGGCGAACACCGGTTTCGCTGCTGCGAAAAATTTATAAAGCCGGAATCAAACTATTAAGGGATTCAGTGTACCATGAAGTTGCATAGCTGAATAACTGAAAAATGACTGAGAATTGCTTTTACTTCTCTGCTGTTTACTCTCTTTAAGTATGCGAAATACTTAGTCACTTACAGCAGTTCAGCAATCTATTCAAGGCTTAGTGCGTTTGGGAAAAAATATACTACGGTAAATTAAGGAGTAAATATCGACAAGAAAAGAAAAACAAGAATTAGCAAAAAATCAACGCTACACGACAAACTCCATATAAAACACATGGATGTAGTTTCGGGCATTTGAGGTGTTAGTCTTTGATCACTGTGGATAGCCATTGCAGTCGAACTAAATGAGCCAGTAGCAAGGAGTCTGTTGTTGCAAATCTTTAAGATATATATATATATATACAGTTAAAAAGTTAAAGTCCTCCTAAGCCTCTGTAGGCTCATAGGACAGGCGCTGATCTCGGCCCCAATGCCTATGACACGTGGCCAGTGTGTCGCTAGGCCCACTGTTTAACTCCTATTCTCCCACTGAACCTCTCGGATTTTTCCGGACCGTTAGGCTGACGGGCTGCCGGGATTTTTGCAGCGGCACAATCCGAGCCATCAGTGAGCGGCGGGATTTGAACCCCGGCCCTCTCGACTGGTAGCCGAGAATCATACCACGACACTATATATATATATATATATATATATATATATATATATATATATATATATATATATACACACACATATATATATATATATATATATATATATATATATATATATATATATATATATATATATATATATATATATATATATATATATATATGTGTGTGTGTGTGTGTGTGTGTGTGTGTGTGTGTGTGTGTGTGTTCGTTTAAGTGTGTATGTATATATGTGTGCATTAAATAACGAGGTATTAAATGTAGCGTGGAAAGACGACCACTGTCACTGCTCTTAAGAAGCAATTACAACATCAATGCAAATTACGTAAAAATTAATAATAATAACATGATAATTTAAGAGGAAATGGATGTAATTTGAAAGGTTTTCTCATTAAAAAAGCATCTGACATAAAGATAGCGGCAAAAAATTTTGCAGTTTACAGCTAATAGAGAGAGAGAGAGAGAGAGAGAGAGAGAGAGAGAGAGAGAGAGAGAGAGAGAGAGAGAGTCCATCAGAAGTTTTTCAACTTCATCTTGCTCAGTGAGAATCCATCCATCCAATTTAAACACAACAGCTGAAAGGAATGTTTAGTCATTATATATCTCCTATGATTCGATTCTCCAACTTGAAGTGTTCACTGGTCTCGTAAGGCATAGCTGGAGGGAGTATGCTAAGCACCTCATATTAACGACGTGTCAGACATGCAACAGAGACGACTTAAATGGCAATGCCGACTTCTGACCAATAATGCAAAGGCGCAACGAGAGGAGACAAAAGTCTCACTTCTTCGTTAAACTAATGCCGATGTAATAACGAGAGGTGAAGCCGTGAGAGAAGACGGCGAAAAAGAGGAGGAGGAAGAGGAGGTACGTTTCAAGAACTGAAAAAAAAAGTGAAAAAAGTCAAGGCTGTATCTACAGAATTCACTAAAAACTGGAAATCATTGAACTATAGAAGTCACACTGATGAGGCCTAGACGACCAAATGCGACGCTGACTGGAATCTAAATTACGTTTTACGTAACCGTATGTCATTATGTAATTGGTAATGCTGTAACACAATTACTAATATTTTAAAAGTTTTTTTTTAACTATTTACTTTGATAAAATATGCCTTACTTGTCAATAATATCAGTACATAGATGAAAAGCAATTTGATATATCAACAGCAAATCATTACAAAAGTGGAAATCAATTTGATAAATTTAATACTGTTGTAGAACTGGAAAATACACCAGAAAATCCATTACAGTAAGTGATACGTTAGAATTTCCTAAAACACACTTGAGGATCCTAATAATATATCTTCAAAAAATCCAAACAAAGTGCTATGTTTCATTTGTAAATGGTCAATTACTTTATCTTAAGTTTTTTTCTGTCAGGTGTTCCTTTTCTTCGAAGAGAAAATCAAATTGTCTTCGCTTGACCTAACAAGCCATAAAATTAGGCCCTTGCTTAAAACCTAATAGCTTCTTGACAGCCCATAAGTAAATAACTTTTATTTCGGACGAGGTGAACCTAGCTAATTTGTAGATTTCCCTGTATCGCATCAATTTTCAGACTAGCTGTAATAACCACAGTTTCTGTTTTACGAGGTCCATTCCTAATGACTCCCACGGAAATGAACAAATGGCAGAGCTTGTTAGCAGACATGCACAAGACTTAGGCCAGTTATTACTGCAAATGTGAACTTGCACATAAAATGCCTTGTTCAGGCACCACCCGAAGCTCACACGCGATTATAGATGTGCTCTTAGATATTTTCAGAGTATACACTGATCAAACTGGTTGGGATTCAACTTTAAATTATATTTACTATAAATTATTCCTACTTGTATATGAAAAAAGGGAACACGCATTAATAAACTGGGCTTAAAGCTCACCTAGCGACATAATAATGGCGATTCAGGCAATCATATTACATGAAGAGTGGTTATTCAAGATAAAATACTATACAGGAGTATACGAGATCTTTATTTGCAGAAGCTCTTGATTATCAAAAACTTATTTACTTATTTTAAGACATCAACGTAGCAAAGGGAAATTTAAACCCGATAATTGCTATTTAACATTTATGAGGTAAATTATCTCGTAGTTATTATGCCAAATATTTATTAACTCCAGCGACTTCACTGGCGTTACTCAGTCAGTGATGTATATAAATGTAACCATATTCATTTTACCCTGTTTTCTACTCAATTTTCCCTAACATCTTTTGACCATTGTGGCTAACACTAAGGGTTCCGAACAAACTCTGCCTCATATTAAAATCTAGAAATGATAGAGGAAAATAAGGCCACGGTATCGTAAGGCTTTAGTCCAACGCTAACCGGCAAATCATCTTTTTATGTTACTTTACTGTAAGTTCAATGCCTGTCTCCTTTGACTTGGCCAACCTAATCCTTAAATAACAACACCTTATCACCGGAGCCATCTAAGGATAACAAGTAATACGTCCTGATTGACAAGTGTCCTTCTATTCAGTCTTGTTAAGGGGATTCTAATTGACCAACCAGCTATTGGTTACAACCATTTATAGAGAAAACCCATTAAAGGTACGTGATGACATCAGATATCACAAATGACTTCCAGCCAGAACTACTGCTTAACCTAACGGCTATATATCAACAGCCTTGACCTATTACTCGAGTCTGTTGCACTAAAAGCATGAGGTCATATCGCGCTTCTTATGCGACAAGTTAAAGTTGCTACATTTTTCAGATTCTTTTTCTTTTTGTATGCACTCACTATCTCCATTTGTTCTAAGATTTTATTGTGCTGAATATGGATGACATTATCTTTGTATATGATCTCACCACATGTTAAGCAAGATGCACTTAATGGATTTATTGCGCTTGAATCTTTCATTTTCAGTCATTTTGCAGGCCTGTCGATCTCCTTCCTTTACCGCTTATATATATTATATATATATATATATATATATATATATATATATATATATATATATATATACATACATACATACAGTACATACATACATAACACACACACACACACATATATATATATATATATGTGTGTATATATATATGCGTGTGTATATATGTGTACATATATATATATATATATATATATATATATATATATATATATATATATATATATATATATATATATATATATATATATATATATATATATATATATATTGTGATATATAAGTATATCACAAACGTTAAGCCAAAAGTATCGTTTAAGATCCAGTTCGCTATACTTCAGGAAGACCTTGCACCCAACTTGCACTAGCGGATCCCGGGGCGGGGGGGGGACGACCTGGGCACGTGCCCCCCATGAAAAATAATGACAAAATAATAATATAATATTGAAGATTTAGATAATAACATAAATGAGAAATATAAAAATGGGAAAAAATAAAAAATCTAATATATATACATTATATAATTATATATATATATATATATTTATATATATATATATATATATATATATATATATATATATACATATATACATACATATATATATATATATGTATAATACGAAAATTGGTGCCACCCTCGTGAAATTTTTTTGGACCCGCTAGTGCATCCAAGGGGAATTATAATTGTTAAGTGCTTCATCCCCGGCTCGAATCGAACCGCCTCGCTGACTGGTTTTGAAACTTCGAAGAACTTGTCAGTTATAGCATCCATAGGGGAATATAACTGATAGGCGTTTGTGTGCAAATCTATTTGTATGTTTGGATTACAAAACACTGCGTTGGTTTACTTGTATATTTTTTAAATTTTATCGTGCTATGAGTCGGATATTCAATGAAAGTATTTAGATGTACGGTAGAGAAGTTAAAAGTATTACTTACCTTTTCAAATACAAAAATGAGACCTTTCTTTCTTTAAATCTTCAGCTGAAAACCCTTCTGGACAGAGCCAACAGACTAAATCCAAGAGGGCTCCAAAGGGAAATCAGCCTGCAGAGAGACAACTGATAGGAAAAGGTAATAAATTAATAAATATGAGGGAACAGAAAATTAACTCGATACACCTGAATTCAGGATACGTCAGGAGAAAGCAGGAACGAATTTGCTCCTCGCTTAAACGTTGAGAGATCAAAAGAGTCCAAAACTGCACTAAGCATAACTATTCCATATTTCAGTTGAAGCCAAAATAAAACTCTTAGCAAACTGAGTAGTATTAAATCCGATACTAGAAAGCAACACACTGTTTACAGCAGCAGCAGCCTGCCTAGTGTTGCAAGCAAAAACAGTCAGGTCAGGTAATGAAGAGTGCAGAGGATGTTAATTGGCTTTTCCACCTAGATATACACGCAGACAATCCATGCTCACTTGATTGACCATCCGTAATCTTTATGCAGGGATGTTGCCACTAAAATAAAATGTTAGCCAATTTCCTGAATAATCTAGAGGACTTGGTTATACTCATCTTTATACTTATCGAAGAACATGCCTGTCCTTACACCTGAATGACTTTATGATATCGAATTTGAATGCAAGGGAGCCACCTGGTATACCACGGTGTCTTATTTAACAACAAAAATAATTATGCCGGAGAGTAATTGGTTTTAACTGGTGTCATAAGTAACAGCAAAAATAATTAGTTTGAGTGCATCGAAAACGTGCTTGAACTGTATATTGAACACATCCTTCTCGCTCACTTTCAAATCACTGTAACGGCAGTCAACATTTTACAAGTCACTTTTTGATATGTACATACCTTCGAAAGAGTTCCCAGTGTTTTCATTACCAAATGTAGTGTAACGGTTTGTGGGATATCCTTTACTCTCTTACTGAAGATTGTTTTTTTATAAAATTATACTGATCTTAATTCTCATGCCTTGTTGAAATACAGACTGTATATCGGTAAGATTTTCTGAACGAAAAAATAAAGACTGATTGATTAGAATATTCAAATGTTTCTTTCTTTACGTCCTGCAGCGAATAGCTATATATTTGGATTTAGATATGGCGTTCAAATGACAAGGCGCTCTAGTATGTAATGCGTGTGCACGCGTATTTACGTGATGGTACTCACCTTGCCTGGAGCTGTTATATCCAAGAATATGAGGGAGGGCAAGTAGAGTGTCACTTAAACTTCTGAATGAGATAAGACGCTTACATAAGCTCTCATTGTTGCTTCCGAACAAGATTATACTCAAGTTGACGATCAAGGTTACTTCATAACAATAAATAATTGTTTCTACTTTTCAATGCTTTTAAAACCTTGATTGATTTATTAAAAAAAAAATCATATCATCTCTGACGACACAAGAGAACAAACGGCTCTCAGGTTTAGTAACTATTTCGTTTCAGCAGAGAAAGGCTCTCAAATTTGCATCAGCTTATGTTCTAATATTCGTAATACTATTTCGAAGAACTAGCTACAGAGTCGCAACGATGACATTTATTATCAAAGTTATACTTGAATATGCAGAGTATTTATATAATCAGCAATAAAATTATTTGAACGTGAAATAACTAAAGCAACGACAGTTATTGATAAAATTGGTATAGCTACATAATTCTAATGAGACAACAAGTTACGGAAAAATGGAAAATAATTCAACAGTAGACAAAATACTCAAATACTTTACCTATCAAAGATATGAAATACGAATACTCTATCTATATTTAGTAATCATGTGTATCCAGTCCTGTCTCTTAATGTTCTGAAAAAGAGCACGTTTCAGAATCTTCTGGAAACAAGAAATTGTTTAATGTGGCGATTTGCTTATTGACCTTACTAAAAAAGCTTTTCTAATGATAGATAAGGAGGAGACTATATAAAAATATCTGTAGACTGATTTTAACACTGATTTCTTTCTATTCTTGTCTCAGTTTTTATCTAATTTGTCAAATATATCAAGACCAACCAGCCATCGTTTTTCGAACCACAACAACATGTCTAAACCTACGCACCGACTGCTCTTCCCTTATGTAAATGGAAGAACTAGAAAACAAAAAATATCTGAAAGAATATGCAGAGCATTCGTTATCCCTTACTGGGTTACTATACGACTCACTTATCTTTCTGAACCCATACCTCGCATTCCTTTGAGTACGGTTGAATGGATTAAACCATAAATCCATTATAAATATCCATTAAATTAGTAACTTGCTGTTTTCTTCCTTCTATGGAACCCGGATGGTTTCCAGGTAGAATAGCAGTTCCCAGAGAGAGAGAGAGAGAGAGAGAGAGAGAGAGAGAGAGAGAGGTCTTAAAATCACTTTAAAGGAAGATAGCCATTAAGGGTTCAATTCTAAGCGCGGCAAACGCAGAAGAAAATATGGACTCTCATGGTGAGAGAAGCCATAAAGACAATGAAGTTCTCCTGTTATGACCAAATGCACAAAAAAGGAGACGGACAACTTCTAACGCAAGGAATCAAATGGATATGAAGTTCTGTTTACTACACCTTGCTGTCCACCAACTCAATAATCACATCAATATATGGTCTGAATTACGAAACTAGAGTAAAAAAGGACGCCTTGGGGCGTTTCAAAGCGGAAAAGGTATATTCTATGATAGATACTTTACACACTATAATTACTACTGTTCAATATTGCAATGATTTTAGTGTCAGTAAAACTATAAAAAATTTTCAAAACCTGCAAGGAAAACTTTTTATCTGATTTCAAGTCTAAAGTGTTGCAGAAGCTTGTATGCACACATTTGCGTATACATACATACATACATACATACGTACATACATACATATATATATATATATACACATATACAGTATATACATATATCTGTTAAATGTATAAAGCTAATTTAATTTATGCATAAACGAGGGCAGATGAAAAGTTACTGTTGAAAGAGACGCTGTGAATTTGCATTAAACAGTGGAATGATACTACTAGTAGGAAACGCTATGTTACCTTCACTGTTTATTATCTTCAAGGGTTTTAGAATGAAAATGAGTGCTTGGAGATGAGGTTTAGAGTGGAATAACGATAGAAAGTTGACACACTTAAGATGAATAGATAATGTTGCAAAAATCAACATTACAAGACGAGGCTTTATAAATCTTAGGAAAACTGAACTAACGAGGACTGATGTGGTAGATTCTAAATTATTTAAGAAAAAATTATGTATGATAAAGGGTCTCTTGATTTTGAATTTAGTGAACAATTTTGAAAGGCAATTCAAATAATGGGCAGAATTAATGAGATCTGAAAATCAAAGAACAATTAAGTGAGTCTAGTACGATCTGTATTGCTGTAGAAACGTGAATCGTGGCATGAATATGATATTATATCTGAAAATTTCTGAGATTTAAGAACAAAGTTTTAAGAAAAATATTCGCAGTTAGATGGCAAGAATGGTGAGAAATAATACCAAATGGGAAATTGCGGAAGTTCCATTGTAGATGAGATAATGACGGAGAGATGGAGATGGCTCGAATGACTCCGTCACACCAGCCTAAGAAGTATAAACGGTGTAAGACCACGAGGAAAGTAGGGCATTCTCAAGCAAACTACAAGAAGCAGAAAAAGGTTTATAAAGACCCTCTCGGGTTTACATTATATATATATATATATATATATATATATATATATATATATATATATATATATATATATATGTGTGTGTGTGTGTGTGTGTGTGTGTGTGTGTGTGTGTATACATATATATTTTACCATTTTATCATAAGCCAGTTATAGACTCTAAATAAAAGATTTAGTTACTTACCTCAATATTTTTCTAGTATCTGACTGCTGTTGATTCAGGAAATCGTAAAAAACAAAGAAAAGGGAGAATATAACTCTGAGCTGATGGTTGTACTCACAAGGAAGTTGTAAGCAAACATTTAGGGTAAGTTTAAGATTACGTATATTTACATTAAATGAACAATCAGAAGACGAAATGAACTAATCAGGCAGGTAAGGCCTGAAAGATTAATTATAACTAGGAACACTTGAAGGTATATCCGTCGCTGTGACGATGCTGATAAGGGGCGTTGTGGGCTCACGACGGGCAAGGCACAATCAAGGGAGAAGGCTAATGATCCCTCTGTATACGGAGAGATTTACGAATTAAAGGCCAGTAAAGACACAGTAAAATATGCATAGGACAGGGCGGCGCACGGAGGTTACGAAGGATGCCATGAACACAAGATTTTACAGAATTACTCAAATACTGGAATTTACGTAACACTGCACTAATAAAGCGAGGTTTAATATGAAAATACTGGCACTTAGAAATGATATAGGAAGTATAGTATGAGAATTAAAACAGTGTGACTGAATGAACAGAACCTTTGCAACAGGGTAATGGTGGCGGAGGAGCGCTTCACTGGTAAGAATACTAAGGCCCCCTACGAGATAGGACCACGTGGCAGGGGCATGACACTGAATGCAAAGGGAGGATGGTGACTCACATGTTCAAAAAGAGAAAGTGGGTAGAGGTAAACAGAGTGCAATTAATGGGTAAGGAGGGGCCAATATTCCTTTCGTCCTTCCTTGTCAGGCAGTGCTAAGCAATTCACTGTATTTTTACTTCTCAGCTTTAAATTAATCTTTTGGGTAACTTGGAGGCTTGGGAAGATGTAGCAACCTCCCACCCAAGTTGACATCTCGCCCCTTCACTCAGGTGCGAATGTCTACCAAACCAAGTATTCAGCCGACAAATGCTTTACATTACTCTAATTTCCTCGTTAATGGCACTCATGTAATTCTATTAACCTAAACTTCTCTGCTACATATGAGATATTTGAAAAATTTATTTGACAAAGCATTCAACCTTTTACAGTAATTGCAGAGTGACAGAAAAATTTTTAATATTAAATTACTGTTACTCTTAAACAGGAATATGTTAAGGAATTATGAGTAAATTATCATAAATATTAAAATATAATAAATTATAAGCTACTATTATTTTAAAACAGAAACTGTTACAAATATGAGGAGTTACTGTAAATATCAAAATAAACTAACTTTAAATGATTTCCTTAACATAAATCTTAAAAAGAAATATAAGTAAATTATCTTAAGTATTTAAATGCAATAAGACACAAGCTACTGTTATTTTATCTTAAAATAATCACACACTTAACTTGTAGTAGTAATTATTTCAGTCAAAGACATGCAGTTAGTTTGCCTTGATGAGGCATTACAATGAAGTATACAAGGTCTTCGGTTAGGTGTTGCCATGTTACTTGAGTCGATGACACAGTGCCAGACGTGGCACTGAGCTAAGTACATTGAAGTACAAACAAATATGTAAAGTACACGGTCTTTCTGAGTCATGGACTGGGATCTGAATTACAAGGGAATAACAAAGAAGACAAATTACAGATTCCAGAATGAGTAATGATTGTTCGAGAAAAATAATGCTGAATATGTCAAAATTATACTCTTAACCTAACAAAATGGATTAGGTTTATTCTTTAGCCCAAGGGGCTTCAAAGGAGTCAAACGACACGGCTCGTCTGACAGGATTATCTACCAACATTTGCGATAATGGCATTGTGCCAAGTTGGCACTTATATGACAATACTAAATGGCTTTGCATATATGATTTTAAAACTTATAGTGCTTTTATGGGCATGAGAGGGAAGTCATAGGACTTTACGAATTTGAAATGTCTGTCAATCTGCACTCTGCACTGGCAGAGTGGGAAGTAAAGTAAAATTTGTGCCTTGGTAAGGCGTGAAATAAATGCAAGGGGTACTCAAAGGGAAAAGAGAGAAAAAAAGCAGAGGAAAATGTTAAATGAAGAGAATAACGTACAGGATTGTAGGGAAAAGAAACAGCCAAAGACTCGGGCATTCTCTTTCTGGACAGAGGTGTCAAAGAACTTCATAGGATAAAAGGGTGGCACTGTGCCAGATTTGCACTGGCGCCAGGAGAGCTCAGTGGCTCTCTTCAGGCTACCTGACGTTACCTACGCCTGGGATTTCCTGCCGCAGATCTCTTTTAGGTTGATGGTTCTCCTTGGTAGGGGGATCAGTCGAACTGAGCCCAAGGAGGACATTAGAGTGTCACCTGTGTCAGTTTCTTTGGTGGCTGAAGCAGGGGCATTCGTTAAAGGCTCTACCCCGAGTCGTCACAGTTCCGTGAGTTCATTGGCCATTTGAGACACAACAGAATCCTTACTCATGGTTGTGTCTGCGGGGGACCAGGAAAGAGAGGAAGAGGTTGTGGTGGGTGTGATAGGCTCACAGGTTACCATGACCAGCTCAGGCATGGGTTGCGAGGATGCATCTTTGGTTGAGCTTCTGCTGTGGTCGGAAGAATTCGTCTCTCTTACTGGCACTGGTAGCGGAGCAAAGCCATGAGACGAGAGGAGATCCAGATTAGGATCTCTTGAAGGGAGATCGGGGGAATACTCTGACGCTGGCACTAAGGCAGTGTCGGGTCAGGCACTAGTATTTGATTTGGAATTTGCTCGTCATTTGGGACAAACGGAGCTTGGCAATGCTCAGTGCACTCAAATGGCACTGGCAGAGATTGTGAATCAAGTTTGGGATCTCCGGGAGGGAGATCTATTTGGTGCCTTGGCACTGGCATTGGGGCAGTGCCTGGCACCAGAATGAGACCTGGAATCGATTTTGATGGAGGTGGTCATTGCACATTGTATCCTGGTGGCACTGGCAGTGGAATGAATGAAGGTATTTGAGTCTTACTCATGCCTAATGAATGATTTGAGGGGTTTGGACCCCTGGATTGCTGTAACTTAGATGGGGACTGAAAGTCCTGTCCCAGGAGGATGTCATATCCCCAGGAACATAACTTGCTACTGCAAGGTTTCACATTTTGGATCTATGAAGTCTTGTGACTCTCAACTGAACAGTAGGAAGTATCATTTTAAATTGATTGATGCCCTCAATTGTGACAAGTTTACGTCTGTTAATGGTAGCTCCATAGGGAACTTTGTCCTTCCTTATGAGCGAAATCCACGCGCCGGAGTCATCAAATGTCTTGACCAGGCATGCAGGGTAGCTACCTCGAGTAGGTGCCACATATATGGGACCCTCGGCTGGAGGGCCTAAGGACTTTGGATTTCTAACTGCCAAAGCAATGGCAGGAGTACTTGATTTATTATTAGGGCATTTTGCCCATGTGGGTGAATGGCCATAAGCTTTGCAAGCTGTGCAAAAGCTCTGGCTGTCATCTCTTTGTGGCACTGCCCCTGTGGAGGGCGCAGGCTTGTTAGTTGGTAGATTCCCAGGAGAGGGTTTGAAAGGCGCCATGGGCTGGACCTGGGGCTTGTTTTGGCACTGCCCTGTGGAATGTCCGGCTTTCCTGCAGAACCCACATACAATGGGCTTCTGTGAGTGCCTGTTCTTGGGCAGAGGGGTGTCGGAGGTGAAAGGAGGGCAGATTTAGCGTCTCAATGAGCTTGAATGGGCATGATGGGTGTCCCATGTGTCTGCGAGGCAACAGCACTCCACTAGGGTCATGGGTGCTTTTTCGCTGACATGGGTGGCTAGGGCGGAAGGGCGTAGTACAAGAGGTTTTCAATCTTGAACAGCTTGAGGATGTTCTTGGCAGAGGAGACTCCCAGGGACTCTAGCCATTTAGAGAGGGTCCTATCTGACTGATAAGCCCAGTCAGACCAGGGTTCTCCTGCTTCTTTTATCTGGCCTCTCCAGCGTTGTCTCCAGCGTTCGGGGGTAATCTCGTAAGCCTTTATGATCGCCTTGTACACTTCCACCAGTTTCCCTTGATCCACCTCAGGGAGGGCGTTGAAGGCAATTAGGCCCTTTCCCCAAGGAATTTTCCCATGAGTAGGGAGACTTTTGGGGAGCGAGTGGGTATGCACCAAGGACCCTTTCTACCTGATCAAGCCACACCTTGGGCTCAGCCTTGGACCACTTGGGTGTAAAGGTATGAGCATGAGTGATGGCGGACGCCAGGGGCTGGGGAGGAGCTGGTAGTGCCAGCTTAGGCCATCTGGAGCTCATGGGCCTGCTGCTCTTCCTCCCTTTCGAGCCTATCCTTTTGCTCTTGTTCTCCCTTCTTATCCTTTCTATCATGTTCTTCCCTTGCAAGTTTATCTAGCCTGTCTTGTTCTTCTTTCTTATCCTTTCTATCTTGCTCTTCCCGTGCAAGTTTATCTAGCCTATCTTGTTCTTCCTTCTCCTTTCTTTCCTGTTCTTCAATCTTCTCCTTCTTGGCAGCATCTGCATTTGCTTGGACCCAGTCTATCAGGGTTTGTCCCGTCAATCCCAGCCTCTTTCCAAGCCCAATGAATGCTTTATAGTCCTCTGCTTGCATTGTGGCAGTATTATAGACATTATAGGAAAATACCTGGGAGGAAAGAGGGGGGTTTCTGGAGAACTCTTTTTGATTTGTAGAGAACTTAATTTCCAGGGTGTCTCAAAAGACTCAAGTTTGTTCATGATGAGCTGGTTTCAATGTGTCTAAAAGACTCAGGGCTGTTAGAGTGAACAGGTTCAATATTTCTGGGTAAGACTCAGGCGTTTGTGATGAACGAATTTTAGTATGTCTCGAAAGACGTAATTTGGAGTTTTATTTCACACACAGTCGTGGCTGGCTATAGCATGAAGGTATGGGTTTTGGTTCAGGGAGCACTGGCCCATTCCCGAGTTTGGGGTTTTTTGGTTCGCCACGTAGGATGTGATTTGTTCGCAGGAAACTGACTTTTTTTTACTTCTGTCTCATAGGACGTGGTTTTGGGTTCATGCACAGACTTGGCCAGCTATAGCATGAATCTTAAGATTTGGTTCTGGTTATGATTCTGCTTGTCTTTTTAATTCCTGGATGTCCTGCTAACTTATTTGAGTGTGTTAGTTCTAAAACTTCTCTGATTAGTGTTTTTGGGATGTATAGTCGAGAACAACCATTCTTCTTTGTTGGCCTTTTATACAACAATCCATTTATTAACTGAAAATCAGGTTTTATGGATTCATCTAGTATTAACTGTCCTACTATTTGTCTGATTTCTGCATCATTTTCTTGTTGTATTTTTACTCTTTCTATATCTAAATCTATTACTAGACAACTAAAACAAAAGGTATCAGTGGTAATACATTTTTCTGTTTCTTCTTGAGATCTGGATAATGCAACTGTCAAGGTGTTAAATTTCCCTGGAATATATCTGAATTCTGGAGCAAATTCTAATACACTAATGAACCATCTATTTAACTTCATGTTGTTAGTAGAGGCTCTCTTTTCAAATAGGTCACAAATGGGTTTGTGATCAGTAAGCACATTAACCTTATGACCTAAAGTATGTGTCTAAATTTCTTTAGACCCCTATATAAAGCTAAACATTCTCTTTCTGTGGTAATATAGTTTCTTTCTGCTGGGTTTAAAACTCTACTAGTATAATATTCTGCCCTCATTCTAGTTCTGGTCTTTTGCAACAATACAGCTCCTAGCCATGTACTTGAGGCATCGCAAGCTAAGTAAAAGTCTTTGGAAAAATCTGGGTAGACTAAAACAAGGTTCCTGGTCATTTTGCTCTTTAGTGTTTGAAAGGCTGTTTCTTGTTCATCCTTCCATTCATAATTAATATCCTTCTTGGTTAGTTCTGTCAAAGGTTTGGCTATAGTAGCAAAACCCTTTATAAAAGGTCTATAATAACCTACCATACCTAGGAACCTTCTTAATGCTTTCAAATTAGTGGGAGCTGGGTAATCAGTTATTGCCTTTATTTTTCCTGCCTGCATGCGCAGTCCATCTTTACTAATTACATGACCCAAGTATTCTAAGGATTTCATCAGGAATTGACATTTCCTTAATTTTATTTTTAGTCCTGCAATTCTTGATCTCTCTAGGACCATTTCTAATGTTCTGAGGTGACTTTCTAAGTCTTTGCTAAAACTGATTATGTCGTCCAAGTATACTGCAACATTTTTTAATATCTCCTAGAATTTGTAACATTAATCTGACAAATGTTAATGGGGCTGATGTGAGTCCAAATGGCATTACTTCAAACTGTAAATATTCTTTATGTGTGCTGAAGGCTGTCAATTGTTTCGATTCTTCATCTAGAGGTACTTGCCAATATCCACTAAGCAAATCTAAGGATGAAAATATTTTGGCCCCCCTAATTGAGCTAATATATCTTGAATTACCGGCATCGGCATTCTATCTGGAACTGTGTTGGAATTTAACTTCCTGTAATCTATTACAAATGCAAATAGGAAGCATGTTTATTTGCTCACATGGCCTGACAAGGTTTTATGCCTTTTCTGAGATTTACTCTATAATGAAGAGTTATACATTTGCCTAATGGATTTCTAACCGCTACGAGAGAGAGAGAGAGAGAGAGAGAGAGAGAGAGAGAGAGAGAGAGTATAACTCTTAATTCCAGCGATACGAAAATTTGCCGGATGACCCACGTGGGTTCTAACGCGTGCGTAGCTAAAATTCCAAGACGACAAATTGTTTGGATAACACAGGAAGGAAATACACGCACTATTTCCTTTTTTACAAAACTTTGTAATTCACTAGCTTGCCTATGTGAAAAACATGCGAGCCCTCATGCAGTGGCTGTCAAAAGCTTGTGTATTGGATACTAACTCTCTCTTCTCGATAATTGGGTTGCATGCACATGCCTAACGTTTCCCTTTTAATATTTTCAGTCACAATTTCACTTCTTATTCTAACAAAAAATAGAAATATAGCACTGTACTCACTGCGTGGAACTCCTTGACTGTGAACTTGCAGATTTTACGCTAAGGTTCATTTCTTGTCTCGCATCCAGCCTAGCTTTGCTAGTCGCTGATACTGCAAGTTGCAAGGGGGTCAAAGATTGTCTGCAACATTGGAGATTGCAATCTAAAGCAAAGAGGTCGCCATTTTTACGATTTTACCTGGGGAAATGCTTATCATGAGCCAGTTATAGAGGGGAATATAACTGAGCTGATGGCTCTACATACAAGGCAGTTGTAAGCAAACACTTTAGGGTAAGTTTAAGATTATGAATATTTACATTAAATGAACAATCAGTAGATGAAATGAACTAATCAGGCAGGTAAGGCCTGAGAAATTAGTTATAACAATGAACACTTGAAGGTATATCCGTCGATGTGACGATGTTGATAAGGGTGTCATGGGGTTCAGGAAGGGCAAGGCACAATCAAGGAAACAGTTCCACTGCTAACGATCCCTATGTAAACAGAGAGATTTACAAATTAAAGGCCAGTTAGGACACAGTAAAATATGCATAGGACAAGGCGGTGCATGGAGGGTAACAAGGGTGCCTGGAAACACGATTTTATGTAATTACTCAACATTGAAATTTACGTAACACTGCACTAACAAGGCGAGGTTAATATGAAAATACTGGCACTTAGAAATGAAAATAGGAAGTTTAGTATGAGAATTAAAACAGTGTGACTGAATGTAAAGAACATCTGCAACACATCACTTTACCTTGTATAAGAGGTGGCTTCAGCATGGGTAAGGGCAGCAGAGGAGGGCTAAAGGGCTTCACTGGTAAGAATACTAAGGCCCCTACAAGATAGGACCATGTGGTAGGGGCACAGTGCTCTGAAGGAGGTGGGGATGCAAAGGGAGGATGGTGACTTGCTCACGTCCAGATACGTCTCTAACTTCTCGTTCCTTTGGTCAGGCCTTTTAAGACCTCGGGTCAGGTATTATGATGCTTCCCTGTGCAGATGGGGTTAGTGTCATTCCTCTATGTGCGGGCATCATTTGAATTGGAATTACCGCAAGGTGAGCCAATTCCAGGTGTTTTCCTCTTTCTCTTAATCCACATCGCCAGCTCTATTCTGCCCTCAGCCAGGCCTCACAGTCACAAGTTCAAAAAAAGAAAGTCGGTACAGGTGAACACAGTGCAATTAACAGGTTTTAAGGAGGGGCCAATATTCCTTTTGCCCTTCCTTATCAGGCAGTGCTAAGAAATGCACTGTATTTTTACTTCTCAGCTTTAAATTGATCTTTTGGTAGCTTGGATGCTTGGAAAAATGTAGCAATATGAATATATATATATATATATATATATATATATATATATATATATATATATATATATATATATATATATGTATATATATATATATATATATATATATATATATATATATATATATATATATATATATATATAGATTATATGGGTATGAAACATCTTAATACTTATGAAGGTTTTCAGATGAGGAACAGCTGCCCTTCATTCAAGGATAGGCTCAGGACATTTACAGAAATGCTGACAGTCTTTGGTTTTGCTTTTAAATCTCCTTCGAACATCCTGTGCTCAAATTAATATTATTTTCCTTTGTTAGCTGTGTTCATGTATATGCAATAAAGGGATTACTGTTTTGACCAGTTCTAGTTGAATAAATATGCAAATCTACTCTAGCATGTAACTTCCTACTCGTTTGCCCTTCTTCAACCAAAAAGTGAATCACAGTTTATAAGGCTTTTGATAAGCAGTGTTGCTACCCTACAATGTCTCATAAGCATGTTTATTCACAAGGCTGTTATATGGAAAGATCACAATTACACTAAGTATTCTTACAAGTGACTTAATAGACTAAAACCGGTTAAGATACGGTAAACAAAGTGATGTTTTTAAGGTTATTATTCCTTCCTGCCACTTTTATTATTATAACTTATCTTCATACCTTTGTTGTGACAGGTATCTAAAATATGAGCTGGATTACAAAATTTCCTATTTTTTTCTAATGTTCTGTAGTTCCTTATTATGGAATTCAGAACTGACACATATTTCTTGCAGAATCATTGAAGAGAATGTAGATTTCAATATAAGTATAATGTTCTGCAAAATACCTTGAATAAATGAGCTTCTCTTATATATATGTATATATATATATATACTGTATATGTGTGTATGTATGTATAACTGAATCACGGAAATATGGAACATGATGAATATATAATAAAGACAAAATCCACGAAGGAAAGAGAAACAATGGAGTGCTGCAATGCCTTGCGACTTAAAGGACTATAAGTTGAAAGGCCTTGCAACACTCCATTGTTTCTTTTTCCTTCGTGGATTTTGTATTACATATATATATATACAGTATATATATATATATATATATATATATATATATATATATATATATATATATATATATATATATATATATATATATATATATATATATATGTGTGTGTGTGTGTGTGTGCGTGTGTGAGTGTGTAAAATTTACGCTGAAAAGTTCATTTTTGATAAAAATGCCTTAAAAAGGACAGCAGCCATTCTGTTTTTAATTCTTGCGTGAATCTGATAGACAGGGCTAGTTCATTCGAGTTTTTTGTAGGCTACTAACACCTATGGCTTTAGATATTGTAGTAAACATGTCATTTACATATCGAAACCATTTATAAATCTGATAGAACTGGTGACTGAGGGTCACTCGTTGCCATACCAAATGTTTGTTTATAGAATTTATCGTTAAAAATGAGCTTACTGTCGCAAATACACAATCCAATTAAACCAAAATTTTACTGTTCGTGATAAATACAATCCCTTTCACTCACTTCTGAGATATTCAAATATCGATTTAATGGGAGCTTTTGGGTAAAATAGAAAAAACTAACATCAAAACATACTGACTGAGAGACAGGATCAACTGATGCCGCTAAATTTTTTTGCTGGTCCAATAATTTATCAAATATTTGAATACCTAACGGCCATAGCATTTTGTTAAGTTGTTTGGAAAGTTTATGCGAGAAAGAGTCTACTAAGCTAGTTATAGTTCTAAAAAGGTTATTTTTGTTTATGGAAACGTTTGAAAATTAATAAATGATTAACAGTCTTTGTAATCTTTCGACATTCTTCTTAAATTACAGCAAAATCTGTTTAATCGCGCCATCAAGGAGATTCTCATTCAGTTGTCAGATTATAATATTATCACTTCATATATCTATTTTTGAGACATGAGTTATGTTAGCCATTATTACTATTGCGTTTGATATAGCGACCTTAATTATGTGGATTGTTTTATCACTTCTCAGTTCAGTCAGGACATTCCAAAACGTCTGGAGAACTGAATCTTACTATAAAACTTTAATTACAAGTAAACTGAGGTTTACTAGTAAATTTTATTGGTAAATACATAGAGTCCTTTAAACACAATGAAAGACTCTCTCTCTCTCTCTCTCTCTCTCTCTCTCTCTCTCTCTCTCTCTCTCTCTCTCTCTCTATATATATATATATATATATATATATATATATATATATATATATATACATATATATACATATATATATATATATATATATATATATATATATATATATATATATATATATACATATATATATATATATATATATATATATATATATATATATATATATATATATATATATTTGTACAGTATATTTCACCATACCATATACCTATTACCATTAGAGAGGTTAACTCCAGTTGTTAGATTTCCGGTTTCCAGTAAATTTTTCTGGGAAGAGCTTGATATTCCATGCCCTCTCCCACCCTAGTTTCGACCTCTAACAGTCGAGTAACTTTAGTTTAAATTATCAGTTTTAATCATTACCCGTTTTAGCCATCTGTTGATATTATGATAATGTAAATTTTAAAACTCGTAAAATAAGTTTTCCTTTTTCTGGCATTAGACACTGTCTCTAACAACCATTTCATTAGATACAATGTATGCGGATTTATATGCATACACATTTATGACTAGTTAGAGACGTTTGTATATAAAAAGTGAGAGAGTTTTAACAGTACCATGCTCACTGATCTGACATTTATTTTTTTTCTTTCAGTGTTTTAATCTTATTTACAACACAAGTTTATCATTCAATTTCTCTTAGTCTTTCTCTTGGGTAGCCCTTCCTAAAATTCAGTGTCATCTTTTACTGGACTTTAACAGAGAAGAATATCACTGTCTTCCCAGGATGAGCGCAAAGTCAAGCAAAAAGAACGCATGGAAATAATGAACATCGAAGGAAAAGGTCATCCTACACGACTCATGTCTTTGCCAAAAAGAACAGCCAACGAACGATCATCCAACGAAAGACCTTCCTACCAAGATTCTTGGCACTACTAGAAGAACCTGAAGCCTCCGTTAGGCGTCCTTGTTCCCGTCACTGGGCCACCCAAGAACGACTTCAAGCAACCCATGATGTCGATAAAAGCCTGTTATCATTTAGATGAGAAACACTTCTAATGAATGGTCCCTGCCTAACTACTCTTGGTTCACCGTCGACCTGTGGCGATCACCCATGTCGCTTTTCTTGGGGAGAAATTCGAACATCGGTCTCCAGTGGCAATACGACATTTTGTGCGATGTTACTCAAAGACGGAAGGGCAAATTACATTTTTTTTCTACTAAGTATCGTTTTCTAGATTTGACAGTAATAATAACATCACTAAAGATGATAATATTATTCCATACAGAAAGGTAGGCAGATCATTCGTCTTTTGTGACTTATTCATTCGGAAGTCTGTTCTAATCAACACCGTTCCTCATCAGAACTAATGGGTTTGCTTCCCGGTGCGTCCTCCTATACTGACTCCCACACAAAAGGATACACCAAAGGAAGCATAAATGGACAAGAACATGTTCAGATGACAAAGAAAATAAACGACATTGAGGAATGAAGAGCATGTACATGATGACGAAGTTGCTTCTCCTCGATTGATCATTGCGTTGCAAATGGGAACCATAAAATTCCTGATATGGAATCCATAAAAGATGTTAAAAGCAATGAACATCAGACGGTAGTGCTGGATAACCATAATCATTCTTTATCCCGAGGCCTCGTCCAAGACGGTGGATGCCGCCGTTTCATTACTTCCAGCGATGAAAAAAAGCTGAAGGCAATAAAAAGCTACGAGAGACGTTCGATTTTCTTTACAGCGAGTTTTTTTTTTCGTATTCCGATCGTTAGGAACCTTGACATCCAGACTGCCAAGCTAGCCTTCCTCCCTAAGGTAGATTTCCTCCGTAGAAAGCATCGTTCGAAATCATTCATCGTAGCTCCACATCTAATAAAGAAGCACAGTTTGAGCTATGATATAAATTTTATGCGGCTGCTGTTGTTTTCTTAGTTTACAGTGAAAATTTATCAACCCTGTTTCGCAAACCACGAAAAAGCTTCTAACGATGCCTACGTGATGACATTCTAGCTCAAAATTTACTCAAGTTTTCTAAGAATTTAAGATAATTTGGTATCATCTTTCAGATGATGTACAAATAATTTAGGAAAGAATTAAATGTATTAGATGTTTTGTAATTTATAAGAAAATGATCCGTTAATTTTCTGAGAAGCTGAAATTCCTATCACATTGTACATCGATAACTTTCATGCACTGATAAGTTTTTTTGAATGAATTCATTTGACTTCTTAATTTCTATACAAACAGGCTGTAATTTGTCGTTTAATTTTAACATTTAACAATATATATATATATATATATATATATATATATATATATATATATATATATATATATATATATATATTATATATATATTACAGTATATCTGTCTGTCTATCTATCTATCTATCTATCTATCTATATATATATATATATATATATATATATATATATATATATATATATATATATATATATATATATATATATATATACACTTATATTACTTACTTGGTATTACCTGCTTACACAGACCAAAGTTATAGGAAATGATTCTACTGTTATGATGAAAAATTTACTTGACAGCTCCCTAGAACATAAAAGCATCAATGGAGGGTAATTTTGTCATGTTAACTTTGCCACAAAATGCCCTCATTGTTTATTCACTTTCCTCTCGAATTTGATTTTATATTTTTCTATTATAAGAATTAGAATCACTGAGACGCATTAAAGTTTTACTTTGTTTTCCTTTTTTATATTTGCAGATTTCTTTGCCTGTAGCCTTTATGACCAAAATCATTGCTTGAGATTTGAAGTCTGCAGCGTAAATAGACCTTCCTAGGGAACCTCAGCAGTTGGCAAAAACACCCTTTCTCTTGATATTTTTTACTTTTCGTTAAAAAAAGTTGCCAAGGGCAATATTCTGGTTGCTGTTGGAGGATATCTTGCCACTACAATGAGCTGTTGAGCATAAAAACTACACAATTGAATCCCAGAACTAACCTAAATCTTACGCATCTTGATGATTTCCTAGAGTTGTAGCACAAAAAGTAACTGCACACCAGAGGCATTTGCTTCCTTTTCCTATTTCACCCGGAAAATATTAGTCTATTCTCTTCAATCCCTTCTGTTAGAAATGAGCACCGAAAGACGATTCTGAACACATTTGTTACTCCTTTTATACTTTGTACTGTTATGTAGTCTTTCGTCATTTGACTTCTTCGGGTGTATGGTAAATATGGATGGCATTTTGTTTTGTTTCCTGAGAATGTTGAGTATTTTGTAAATTCAAAATTTGCCACTCTGCATCTTCTTTGTTGGGTGTAGATCGATCGTAGCTAAAGGCTCTGAAAAAAAATTTGAGAAAGCAGCCACTTCTGACAATATCCTCATTGATCTAATTATTTTAAGTTGTTGAAGACTCTTACTAGTTTTTAAATTAGCTGACAAATGCATTTATTGTTGAATCCCTTGACAACATATCACAGTCAGCATCTTTGAGCTGCTCGTCACTCAAATGATTCGTTAGGAAAAAAAGAAAACTTTCTTTTTTGTGCATGAGGACAATGAGAGGTACGTTACTTATAAACAAACATAGCCTTCGGAATTATAAACCACCCATCCTCGTTCTAAAATAAACACGAAATAAGGAAACCGCAAAGATAAGATCGACAGACGAGTTCAATGTATGATAAAAACGTGTCTCAATTACATGAATATTTTGTTAGGTGAATAATGTAAACTAGATGTAACATATTATATTGATTGTTACATATTTTAAGCTTTAATGGAAAGCTTTTTCAGGCTAAATTAAATCATAGCTTAAGGTATATAATCAGTAACACCATATCAAGAAAATTAGGACTATACTTGAGCAATTTGGCCACACTTTATTATTATGAGAGCAGTGCCTTGTTATTTGATGGAACTTCAACATTTCAGTCTAGAAGTAAGGTAAAATAATAACTAATTTCATTGTAAATCTAAAGACCAGATATATATATATATATATATATATATATATATATATATATATATATATATATATATATATATATATATATATATATATATATATATACATAAAACAAACACACACATATATATATATGTGTATATATATATATATATATATATATATATATATATATATATATATATATATATATATATATATATATACATAAATATATGCCTAAGGGAAACTGCTACACATGAAATCTTAGAAAAAAATTAAATATAATATTCAGAAAAAATGTACCCAACAAGTTTTTCATATCTATTCATTATTTCGCAAAAGGATGTCACTATAAACAGAAAAAATAACTTATAATGAATTAGTGAAATATTAACTAAAGAAAATAAGAGGCGAATCCCTTCAGAAAACTACAATGCAAAAATGACAAAAAGGAGTATTTGAATCCCTATTTGCACTCACTCTCTATGTTTCTCTGACCTCCTTGAGACCCATTTTCATTCCCCTCCCAAAACATGGTCGTTACCGGTTTCAGGAGCGTTTTGATTATCTTACAGCGTCTTCCGGTCGGCATGAGAAAGGAGAAGGATCCACAAGGCGATATCCTATCATTATAATGGCGGAATCTGAGGTGGAGGTTCCTAGCACTTTCTCATACCAACACAAATATTCACGGTTGTTCATACTTATGTTCATGTGGTATAAATTGTTAGCGGTCACCATTCAAGTGCTGACCAGACCCGCTTTTGCTTGACTTAACTGATAAGAATGCCAGTTGTGTTTTTAACGTTGTACTGTCTATAGATCCCAAATAAATTTTTCTATGCTCGCTTCCATAACATTATTTAGTTTATGAAAATCTTTGTATTTGTGAAGTTCTAATAGACTCAAGATTGACACCGGCCTCTTCTTCTGATGTGTATATTCCTTTACTTTTGCAGTTCTCCTTAACCGTTTATTCTTTTCCTAACGTTAGAGTAAGCCTCATTAAAGATCCTGACAAAAACCTGTAAAACTGGAATGATAACCTGAGACGAAAAAGGTAATCCTAATAAGCTCATCACAAAAGACCAGCTGTAGCTACGCTCAGAGAGGATTTTGAAAATCATGTACACACTTTCTGAACACGACATCATTTAGTTATTCACCGCTGATATGCTCTACATTTGTCAAATATCTAAAAATTTTGCCTAAATAAAAACGTTACTAATGCATAAAATTTATTTTCAAAGATGTAAAAATGAAAAAACGGAATTTCTTTTCCGTGGAGCTAAAATGATAACATGCATAGGCAACAGCGAAAATTATGAAATACATGCTAATTTACCCCGTATTCGAGTGATTTCTTTAGGAACTACATCAGCAACGGGTAAAAATTCGAGCGAAAGGTATAAAATGTAACCAGTCGCTGACTCGTGTTCTAATGGCAAGCTACAGCCTATCTGACATGGTATGGTCTTCAGTAGCAACAGTTCCTCATTGGACGGGTGGGTACCGTTCTCGACTAGCACTCTGCTGGACCCGCGTTCGATTCTCCGACCGGCCAATGATGAATTAGAGGAATTTATTTCTGGTGAGAGAAATTCATTTCTCGTTACAATGTGGTTCGGATTCCACAATAAGCTGCGGGTCCCGTTGCTAGGTAACCAGTTGGTTCTTAGCCACGTAAAATAAGTCTAATCCTTCCGGCCAGTCCTAGGAGGGCTGTTAATCAGCTCAGTGGTCTGGTTAAACTAAGGTATACTCATTCAGTAGCAACAAAACATAAGGTATTTGCACCATCGAGCAAGGTTGCACTGGTTTTCGTGGATAGCTTTGGATATTAAGCCTAAGATTAATAAAAAAGAGGACGATCACTTGAGGTTATTACAGTGTCGAAATTCATCGGGACATTACCTGGGACACCACAAGGTCTCCAAGGCTACTTACTTGTTGCGCCTTAAGTATCTGAGTACAGATGAACTATATTGTGATGGCCAGATTTTTCAAAGAAAGTTTAATTTGTCTACTTTCTTGCTAAGGCCTTAAACTTTTATTTACCTTCTAAGGAAGATGAAAGAACTATATTACTATTATGGAATTTTTACTCATCTTAACAGCACGCAAAGAAGATACTTACGCACACGCTAGTTTGAGCCTTTTGGATGTTTTCATGAAAAGGCAATAATGAAAGTAACTGGGTACATTTTAGTTACTTTAACGCCAGGTCCAAGATTTCCTTTTGTTTGCTCGTCACTTAATGTAGTCTTCATATATGATGGGAAAATGAATAGTATATTTATTTTTATTTTAATAACAACAGTAACCTCAGCTACACTGGCGATAACATAAGTAACGATGACGAACAGATGCTCAAGATATGAACCAGAAAATGAAAGTTTGTCGTCCAAGTTTAACGAGCAATAAAACTGAAGCGAATAAAGATTAAGCATACTGGGGTAAGTGAATACGCTAGTCAGTACTTTGAAATTTCGTGATACGAATGAAGTTTGACATTTCATGTAAGGCCAGAGAGCTCCGAGTACAATCTGCGGTTACATAACTTTCTTAAAATGCTTTGTTTCCATTGACGAGATGCAATGGAAATTAGGCCACCATTTGGTCACATTCCAATTTCACTTGGCTCGTTTGTGTGTGTGTGTGTGTGTGTATGCAATGAACAGATGTTATTCTGTTGTCATGTCTTCCTTAACTATTTATGGAATTCAAGATATTGTCGAAAAGTACTGAACTCTTACTATATCTCGTTTAGGCAGTAGCCTAATACAAAAAATTTCTTGTTTTCTTTAGGAGGTTTTGCACATCTGCCTCTACCACGACAAAGGAGTTGGGATGTTTTGCTAAATGGCAGACGTCTTCAGTTGGCTTCTGTTGGCAAGCAGCCTTTAGGTAAATGTTATCTGCTGACCTCCATGGCGCCGGATTCATTCACAAAGGACTTGGACGAAAGGTAATAAACCAATTTTGGAAAACAATTGCAGTCTGTTCGATTATAAAGATGCCCTTCTACAGCTGGTGTTAGGTAATACCCGCACCAACATCTGCAAAGGTCGCAAGAAGACTATTTTTGTGAAGACGAAAGGAACTGACGTCTTGGAGTTACTTTTTCACATCTTTAAAACGATTTGACTCGTTATCATGTTACTATTTTCACTTACAAATAGCTGAATCTAATGTTGAGTTCATCTCTTATGAGACCCACGTCTTCTCTTGGAGAATTTAATGCTTTGGTGGTCAGCCTATAGGGCATTCATGTGCTCGTGTGTAATACGTCCCATTAACTGTTAGAAGAAATTTCTGTAAAACAGTTCCATGAGGGGTGTATAATACCTAAAAATAAAGATGCAGCTAAATCAGTTTTGTCTGTGTATGGCTGGAAATGTCCGGTACAACTTTTAGCATGAAATGAAGGGGAAAGGGTTAGGAGAGGATGCCGGAGGTCTATCAGGATGGGGTGAGTTAATGTAAAAGAGGGAGGAGGAAGAAGAGGAGGAGCGGAGACCGAATAGGAGGAGGTATGAGAGAAGCATAATAGGATGTCAGGTGTTGCAAGCAATAATACGAAGACAGCAACGTGGCCCCGCCCTTTGCCACAACTATGCCAACCAGTTTTGCATCTTTGGCAGGTATGGAAAAACTGGACGACGGAGGTTCACATTTAATTCAGATGAGATTAAGGGCATCTCGCGGTCGTTTTTCTGACATTCACCTTTACTTAACTGGACCAACGGCCTTGGGACGAAACTGAGAGTGAGGTGGGGGGGATTTCGGGGGCTAAGGTTGAGGGAGAAAGGATGGGAGGGGGTAATGAGTAGATAAAAGAGGGAGAAAAAACAGTAAGGTGTAAACAATGAAAATGATAAAGACCGGAATGAGTACAAGATGGCGACAAACTGAGCCTCAGACCGAAAGAGAAAAAGATACCAAAACCGGGGGTTGGGGCGGGGAGAGGGGGTGTCCGTGAGGTAAAACCAAAAACGTGCATCTGAATACAGAGATATGAAGGATATCAAAATAAACAGAAGTCGAAGTTCAAGAGCATTTTGATCAAAATAACGCCACCAGTCCCAGGGGCTTCTCATCGCGACAAGAAATACAAGACTCATCCTACATAAGAATTTTCAGAACCTTAATAATAAGTTCCCATTATAAGTGCAAGTGTTTGCATCAGGCCACACGCGCGTAACTTTGTGTCGGAGGCAGTAAATGCAGAAGGCATATAATTGCTGACCACCAATGGAAGCGTCGAGTGACCCGAGACAGGTGACCCGTTGCAAGTAAAGTTTAACACCTCTGACCCGCGACGAATAGCCCTGGCCCGAACAAAGATAAACTGAGCCACATCACACCGCTAATCACGCCGGGTGCAAGCGCGCGAGGACGCTCTGACTGACGTCCCCCCAACCCCCTCCCTATACTTTGATGCTTTTTTCTTCTCGCCCATGCCTTTCTCAGTTACCTCAAAACCCTTACCGCAGAGGTTCCACAAATTGAAAATTGATTGCTGAGGAAGCTTGTCGCCATAAAACTCAAATAGTCACGCAAAACAACTTTATTAGCCTTACCAAGTGCGATTTACTTAGGGGGCGTAGAGGCTGGAGACAGCTTTGTGGAACTGTCGACGATTAATGGGCTACAATTCTAAAAGGCCCCCTTCTTGCAAATCGAGTCAGTAGCTGGAGGAATCAGTAACGTTTCGCACTTCCTCGTGTATACAGAGAGAGAGAGAGAGAGAGAGAGAGAGAGCGAGATTTGACCTTTACTCCAATCGTGATGAAAACAGCTGACGTCCACAGTAATGATGAAGCTAGAAACAAAAGAGAGAGAGAGAGAGAGAGAGAGAGAGAGAGAGAGAGAGATTCTCAAGAACATACTCATGAAGATACCTGAGATTTGTCCTTTTTAGCAGCCAATGACCATGATCATCCTCCCACTGACGCCTTCGATGAATCATGAGGGGAAAAAATTACGTGCAAGGCGCTATCGGGGAAGGTCACGAATTCTACAAGAAAATGAATTTCGAATTCACCTTCGAACAAAGGCTAGCATGTGTAAATCGCCCTTGGATAATGAGTAATGTGCAATGAAGAAATTTTTTCTTCCTCTGAGAGAGAGAGAGAGAGAGAGAGAGAGAGAGAGAGAGAGAGAGAGAGAGAGAGAGAGAAAGTTAGGGAACGACTTGGTTAATTATTCTTAACTAATCTATATTACCTTAAACGAAAAATATGCCTCCTTTCTGTCATTAGAGAGCATGGACATCACAGAATCTTAATCTTGTATGTATGTATATATATATATATATATATATATATATATATATATATATATATATATATATATATATATATATATATATATATATATATATATAATATATATATATATATATATATATATATGTATATATATACATATATATAATATATATATATATATATATATATATATATATATATATATATATATATATATATATATATATATGTGTGTGTGTGTGTGAGCGCGCGTGCGCTTCTATATGCGAGTGTATGCATCTAAATATGTACGCGCATAGAGTTAGTATTATTCTTAGTTTATGAAATATGTTTACAGGTTGACATAAACCACGTGACTTACATTTTAACATCGAATGGGAACACCACGAAAAAACAAAGAAAACTCCCCTTACCAACAATCCCAGTATTGCGTCAATGAGCAAAAGAAAGTTTTTACATTTATCTCTGGAAAACGATGTCGATGATGATAAGGGCCTGACAAAGGATGTGTTGAAGATGGAAATGAAGAGGAGGGGAGGGGGAGATAGATAACGCGATAGTAATGATGACGCATTAAGATGCCAATAGAGAAGTGGCAGAGCGGGAGAAGAGGAAGTTCAGTCCTTGAATTATAAATTCATTGATATTGTCTGACACGAACACAAAAACGGCGAGACGCGTCCTCTCCCTCTCGACTGACGCCGTTTGTTAATAACGAAGTTCCTTTCGGTCTGTTGAGAAACCTGCGACGCTGCTCTCCATCTCAAGGCTGACTAACGGAGTCGTCTTTTCATGATGACGACCGGGATGATTATTGCTATTGTTATCGCTTTTTTCGCCTCATTCTCCCAGCCCCCCACCCCCACAGCAACCCTTTTTTATACCATGGCTCGTTCACATTAACATATCAAGGTGTTATTTCCCTTATAATATCTTCCGTGCTTCAAGGTAACAACTGCTCGACGAGGCGATGTCTTCCTTAGTTCTAACAACTAGGTGAGAGAGTCGGCTCACTGCTCCCAAGTAATTGTTTCCCCTGGACTTTGTACATATCTGCAATCTTAGCCATATCATAGTATATTGATTCCTTTAATTGCTACAGCAATAAAAACTCCAAGGTTTTAGTTATTTCAAGACTATTTAATTTCGTGGAGTATGGTATCCCTCCAGGATTTTATCACAAACTTAAGTAGAAAACATTACGATATTCAAAACAGTTCTACTGCTAAATGCTCCTCGGCTGAAAACGTATGCTGATACCTAAACAGCAAATTCATATCACACGTAACGTGAAATACAAAATCTTTGACTTTCCAAATCATTTATGATTATCAGCCAACACCCTGATTTCCACCTGCCACATTCCCATCATGAATTTATGTGAAGTAGCAGAAATAAAGTTGTGCTGATATTCGGTATCGCTTCCTGAGTTGCTGAAAGGTAGAAAAACCCAGTGGCAATTGAAATAGAGGGTTAGTCAGGGCTATTTAGGTTTTAGAAAATTTCAGATTTTTATCTTCCTAATTATCCAGTAAGCACAGAATTCATCTATCTATCTATCCAAATCTATGTTTACACATACACACACACACACGCACTTATATATATGTACATACATACATACACATATATAAATATGAATGAATTTTATCAAATCACCGTGATTCATATACAAGCATTAAGCTACATACGTCCTTTAGTATCCAATTCGCTCTACCTCGGAAATAATATTTTTTCATGTATGTTACCCGAAGAGGAATTTTTTAGTTCATAATAAGTTCGTTGACTCGTGGGCTCGAACCACGGAAGACAAGAACTCAGGACTACGGCCGTGTGGTTAAATGCGCGTCACTGTAGTCCTGAGCTCTTGTCTTCCGTGGTTCGAGCCCACGAGATGACGAAACTTATTATCAACTAAGAAATTCCCCTTCGGGTAATATATATATATATATATATATATATATATATATATATATATATATATATATATATATATATATATATATATATATATATATATATATATATATATATATATATATATATATATATATATATGAAAATATATCATTTCCGAGGTAGAGCGAGTTGGATATTAAAGGACGTTTGTAGCTTAATGCATATATATACAGTACACACACACACACACACACACACACATATATATATATATATATATATATATATATATATATATATATATATATATATATATATATATATATATATATATTTAGTCATGAAGATAGCCTGAGAAGACAAATAAATAAAACAGTGCTAAAGGGTAAGTTAATATTTAACTCGTAAAATCCAAACGAAGAATAACGAAGATCTACTCATTTCTAAGACATGTTGACCAAAGCATTCTTGAATTTTATTTATTGGTTATCTCTGAATCTGTTAATAATTATAGATGATGCTGAAAACGTTGCATAAACATATCTTAATCTCCTGCAATATCCAGAAGGAATTTCCAGCAAAGACAGGTGTGATTGGGTATTTGGATTTTGGTGATACCTATCCGGCATTTCTGTACTGATAAAAGATTGGTATAATCACTGGAGTTTCCGGAAAGTTTGCTAGAACCACATCATATTGGAAATAGTTTGGATCCAGGTAATTCGTTACCATTCTGATTCACAATATTTATTTGTACTTAAAAAAACCAACTGTATGCTTTATAACTCTTAATAATTTGCCCTTCATATTTCATCAATAAAAATGCTATGTCTAAATCTATAATAGCACGTAATTATGAACTGAATTGCTACGTGGGTACACATTTTTATATATCCTTTTTACCAAGCTTATATTTTTTGTTATCAAAAGTTACGAAGTGAAAGGTCATAGGTAGAAAAGCCGTTACATCGAATATAATCTTTTATTTTGTTCTTCGAACACTTTTTTTTGCATAAGGATATCTAAAAAAAAAAAAAAAGAACACCCGGGGGAAAAAAAGTACAAGGCTTAGACAACTGGGTGTGGCTCTCGTGTCGAATCGGATTCTCATCCTCAGTGTTCTCCATCATCTTTCCCAAAATAACATCCTTCTCCTTCTTCACCTTCAATTCCAATTCTTCTTCTCCTAATTCCCCCTCCTTCGGCCGGAGAAAAAGAAGTAGTCTCTCCGAAATGTCGACGGTAAAGTCCAGGACCATGACCCAGCCCGCTTTTGGTATTACCATTATTGCTGTTGCATCTCCATTTTCTGTTCTCTTGTCCGGGTTGGTCCATTTTAATATCTTAATTACCATCGATTAGATTCTGCTGAGCTATTCCGAAATAACTTGTGAAATGTAAATATCTTGATGAGATCTATTTAATATTTAATCACTTATTCATTACGTTTATTTTGCATTTTCCTTGGTAATCCTCCTATATTTGTAATTTCATTAACGTTTTACAATACCTTTGTTCATTCCCTTTATAGTACCGCCGTTAATGATATTTATCAGCTAAAAAGTGAATTACTATATTTTTTGTTAGCTGTTACACATTTCCCTCGATAAAAATCCAAGGTCTTTCTTGAGATAACATTGTAGAACACGAAAGAATTGTACACGTTACTCAGAAAATTCTTTTTGAAATAAACCTTATATTTTCTTCCCTGTTTCTAGAATACTATAGTTTACTTTTATACTTGACTGTACATTCTTGATAATATTCTTGCTTACTTTTCTATGAGTCTCGGTATCGTTTGCTAACATTGCGTGTTCTGCCTCTATGATGACACTCTTTTGCCTTGACTTCATATTCTCCTTTTTATTTCTGATTCTCTTGTATTGTTGTAAAATCCTTTATGTTTATAGTGGTCTTGACATTCTGTATCTTCTCACAATGAGATTGCGTGTTGTATCCGCTTTCTGTTTTTGCGGTGTATTTGAAAGTAGTCTATTACATTCCCCTCTCCCTGCATTTTTATGCAAAATACGCATGAGGGTTTTAAATAAATATTAAGTGATTTTTGAACAGGTTCTAAAATTGGTATAATTTTATCGAGCACAACTGTATAGCATCCATTGTTTACTCTTAACTGACTGCCAACGTTTAGTAAAACTCTTGGCTATATCTTACCAAGTCTAACGTATGAAATATATGATTGTTGATAGCTTAGAGAAGTAGGTTCCCCAGCCTACTGTTTTCTTAAAAGTAGAC
>NC_089762.1:16419211-16444211 GCF_040412425.1 Macrobrachium rosenbergii
TATATAAATTAAAGGATAGAGAAAGCATCTAAATATACAATGCCTTCATATAAATCCACATGTGATATATAATCAATACATACTTTCAGGTCGCATGAGTGATTGACGATATGAATGATGTGTCAAACTTTCCGATTCCTTCTCTGCTGTTATAAAGGTTTGCTCTCAAATTTCCCTCAGTTCTCCTTCTGCTGCACCTGTGTCGTAAATTATTCTCAAACCGGTTATATAACCGATGATCTCTAAGGTCATCACACGTTAACAGGAGTCCACAGTAGAGTGCGTATTTCCGGCAAGACCAGGCACGCAGCAGTTGAAAGCATACAGTATTTGTATCAATAAAATGTTTTGCCGATTTCTCCCATAAGTTAATAATCACAGGAAGGTTACCTCATGAATAAAGCCGGAGTGGTAAAAACGAAACCTTCTTCCGCAATTTCTAAATTGCTTTTATAATCCTTCTTCAACACAACGACACAGTAATTTTAGTTGCACTATTTCTTAATGACATACGTGAACTTTCAAATACAACATTGTGTGTATGTTGCCGTAGATTTTCGTTTGTGTTTGAGCAAAGGCGTGCTATGACAGTATACTACAGTAGAGTGTAACAGAGGCGAACAGTTTGTAACATGTGCTTAACTGCCGGAGTAGAACTATTGTTGGTGAGTTTTTCAAGGTTCCAAGAGGGTATCTTACGAAGTTCGGTAACATATGCCAAGAAGATTGTAAAATTCAAGGAACTGTTCCTGAAAAAAAGAAAAACTATAAACGAAACTACAAAAATCAGACTGTCGAACTTATATAGCAAAACATGTTTATTTTCGGTGTTATTGCGGTCAAGAAACAATAGAAAATAATTACCATGAATGATGATACGTTGGTATATACAGATTCAAGCACTTGTGCAGTTTGGAATTTGCATAACTTTCCACTGCAAATTTGTAAAAAAAAAAAAAAAAAAACTATCTTGTAAAAGTGATCTTATGTGCAATTTGTTAGAACTATGCATGTCCAAAAGTGATTTTGTTGTTTACTTGACACTTCATTAGTTCAGACTAGCAAATACATTTCATTTATCACTTAAACACTAAATCTTGGCTGAAGTTGTGTCTGTTAAAGTCTATATCTGCAGCGCAAAGAAGATTTAGAAGCCGTTATAACAAAGATTTTGATTACTGTCTGAATAAATAAACCATAAAAAAGTTCTTTCAGTGATATAGTACTATTTGTAATGCCAACTGTTTGATATGTGTGGCATATGTACATCAGACAATGCCTTTCCTGCATATACACGGAAATCTATAATAAAGGTATTTCTCAAGATGAGTATTATCAAAACAACAGTAGGTACAAGGAGTGAGAGTAAAGCATATGAGAGCCAGCAAATTTAAGGATTACCATTGGTTGCTGAAAGAGCATAACCAAAACGGTTGCACTTCTGCCGCCGGTGTGATGAAAAAGCTTCTTCACTGACCATTTCATAGTTTCTGATGAAAGCATATTTCGCACTAGTGGTAAATTCAGTAGGCATTATCTGACGTCAATGGTCCACTAAAGAACCACAAACTCTGAAGAGCATGAAAGAGGTTTCCCTAAAAATAGGTCACATAATTGAACGCTGCCTTTTGGAAGGGATAGTTGTTAATAGTGGGAATCATTTGAAAATATTGCTAAGTTTCTTATAAAGTGACCTGAATCGCCCTGAGACTTAGGGGTTTTGCAAAGCGGCGCTTTTAGTATAGGTCGTTCCTTAATCAAAATGCTAATGGACGATTCGGATGAGGCTGTTCACTGGGTCACATTAAGGCCATTTCTTTTTAAACAGTGTCTCCTATCGATTAGGAAGCTGATTTTAGACATTCTGGAAACCAACTGTAAATTTTCGGACAGTTTGAAAAAGTTACTGGAAAAGTTTCCAACTTTCATTTGGAAGTTTCAGAAAAAGAGAACAGATGGATCAGGAGTTTGTATTTCTATTTTGTTTTAATCCCTCCTTTAGATTTGGCGAAACTGCAGTAACAATGGAATACGACACTCACTTGCTACCCATAACATGTTCGCTAAATCGCCGCGGCAAAGTGAGGGGTAAGCAACCTCATCCCAAAAGAGATCTTGCTGAAAAGTGGAAGGATAACACCTTTTTACTAAAGAATGCCTGATGCGAACATTTGGTAGCCACACGCGCAATCAGGAAAACGATTTCTTGTCATGTCGCAGTCGATAATGCAGTGTGCTTGTAACTCACAGCATCTTATATGCGAGGTCAACTCTGCTTGAGGGCTAAAACTTAAAATTCTTACGTAGTTTCTAGCTGCATTTGCATTCATTTGTCACTTGAAACAGTGACTTACAATGTCATTCATATATTTATTAATATATATATATATTTTATGTGTGTGTATCTTTATCACACACACATATATATATATACACTGGTATGTCTTGATCAAAACATAAGAATTCGCCAAATATGTAAATTAATCACCTCCTTAAAAGGTATTATTCAATAATAAACCGCAAGCATCTGATTAAAAGGACATGATAAATGTGCTCTATGCAAATCACTTAGCTAAAAAACAAACTCATAAACACAAAGACACAAAGACACACACACCAGGTGCTCCGTTAACAGGAACTTTTCTGGTCTTCATTATCATTTTCTTTTTCTGTCACTTCTCATGTACCTGAGACGGGGTGCTTTATGCCTTGAGTGACGGGATTAAGACAGTATGGAATTTCGATTAAGATGAGGTTCGCGATAGCGATACCCTTTATGGCATTTTTCTTAAATTTAATGGGATATGAAGTCTTTTATTTGACGAGATAATATTGAATTAGCTTATTCAATGTCACTGAAACCTGTTTGATGTACAACCAATAACTTTTTAATATAAGAGAATATCATTAAACTTACAACAAGAAAACTAGGAAAATTCATCACGTTTTGTTGTGGTAACATTTACCTCTGCAGATTCTTACAAAGCACCTGAAAGTTTAAATAAACGAAGAGAATATATTAATGAAGTTGTTGGAATTTATTATGACAACTGAGAGAGAGAGAGAGAGAGAGAGAGAGAGAGAGAGAGAGAGAGAGAGAAACGGCACTTGATAAAGATTTTGGAAAGTGTTGCAATAGTTCGATGCAAAAAGATAGAGAGCAATTATAGAAAATGTTGAAACTGCCTTGAAGAGAGAGAGAGAGAGAGAGAGAGAGAGAGAGAGAGAGAGAGAGAGAGACAGACAGAGAGATAGTGATGATTTTATTCGGTGATGAGGTAGGTGGTCATGGTTGGGGGGTATAATCGATATGCGGGCAAGGTTTGACCTCTTGCGTCATGGACAAGTAACAATGGTCTACACCAAAAATAATGCCCTCGATGATCACCCAAGTAGCAACTACAAAAGTTCGTTAACCACGCCCACACATACCAGAAGCCACCCTCTATCCGGTGGCTGCATCACGCACGCCCCTCGCAACTCTTAATTAGTAATCATTCAATGGCATTTTTCTTTCACTGAATCCATCGCCTTCTCTTATTGCCTTCGGTATAAACTAAACGTTTCTTTTCCAAATGGGGTAGGCACTGGTCGCACTATCATGACAAAAAATTCGTATTGGTGTGATCTTTTGAAAGCTGGAAAGCACTCTTTTGATTATTATCTACATAATAGCATAGTTTCTTTTTTCTCTGACTTCCCCTTGGCTGTTATGTTATTGGATGTGAAGCCTGAGGTTTTCATGTTCTTTCTGCCATCTTACTTTTTTTGCACAAACAGATTCCTTGGCCATATTTTTACAGTTACATACTAAGACTCTATTGCTAGGGAAAGAAAAACGAAGAAGCATTTGAAGACAGACAAAAAACAAACTAATGCAGGTGTGAGATTGGATAATAACCCTTTAAGCGTTGCAGTGAATTTTATTTCCATTATTTAGTTTTATTTCACTATAGCTGGTCATTCTTAATGTTGCATTTGTTTTTCTTTCACAAGCTTCAAAGTTCCCAATAATTATGGAACAAAAGGTGTGGAGCAATGCCGGAAACGGTGTTTAAGCAATTATCCCAAACAAAAGCATGTGCGTTTAATTTATAGGTTAAACAAATCAAGACTTATTGAAAGCAAAGGTGATTTTATTGAAAGCAAAGGTGATTTTTACTGTTTTTCTCTGAACTGATTTGATCTTTTTTTAACTGATTATACATTTTTTAAGTTTGCTAAGTATAGCAGATTTCTATTCAGGTTCTGATACCATATTCCCCTATTTATTTTAATCACCATTTAAAAAAATATTTACCCGTTGAATAATACACTTTGGTATAACCATTATGTCTTGCATATTTTACTTATTATCTAATTTGAATAACGATACTTCAGTCGGTTAAGCAATGAAACTAATGAAAAGAAACTTGAAATGGTCTACCCTATACCAATCGTTTAAGAGAAGCTTCTAGCCCCTTTATCTATTTCAGAAACCCAACTTTATGCAATATTCCAGAGTAATGTGGCATTATGTTTGAGCCTACTTGTATATTATGTAAAGCTCATTTTCTATTTCGGCGAACCTGTACCTATCAAGTCCAACCCAGCTCGTGGCCATAGTGCAGAAATGGCCAGGTTCTTCCTAATTGAATTTGAACCGCTCATTGTACAAGTAGCGTCGCCCTAAAGATCTTAAGGAACCCCTCGAAACGTTAAAGTTACAGTACGAATTACCTTAGTGAAACGACCACCAAATGATTCAACTAAGTGTTTTCAAAGACTACATGGATGACGAGGTAGGAAAAGCGATTAAGAACATAAAGGCCAAGTTTATAAGGTCTGCCGTTATTGCTTTCTAGGGTTGTAAGGAGAAAAGGCCTTTATCATATGTACATCGTAACCAGCATTAAAAAAAAACAACTGTAAGTGTAACGCTATATAAAGATAATATTTTGTTCATTTCCTATCACCGGTAATTTTCAATTTCCTTCGACCTACCTGCTTTGTTTATGAATTTTCAGGTTCACCAATTCCAGCTAAAGACCCGAACAAAAAATGCCCTCCCGAACCAAGCAGCCACCCACAAGAGGCCGGATGCCCACCAAATTACTTGGAGGCGTTGCGGGCTATGGCTAATATCGCCACCAGGAAGGGGGTAATCTCTCGACCTCCATAACTGCGCTTAATTGCATCAACTTGTTGGCTAATTTCTCTCCACCAGATGAAGTTGACTGCCCTGCTCTCGGCATTTCAGACTAGTTCCTCTCCTATCGCGTAATTTGCAATTTAGCGCCGTCCTTCGCTCGGATGAGATGCCGGGGAGGTGATGGCCAGCGGTAATTAATTGTATAATAAAAATAATGCTCCGTCTAAGGTGATAAATGCTGCTCTTTAATCTCGGCCTCAATCTTGAGACAGCGAAGGATGATTGTTATTGGAAAGACTTTCTTTACATTTTCTTTTATCTGTTGCATAATCTAATATCACTTTTCTTTAATCTCTAATCTTAATCATTATAACTATGCATTATGTTAGGTTAGGCATTTAATAAGTATGAGCAGTCAAACTGGAGACAAGACACCTTTACATTTCAATTAACTGCAAGCATTGTGTCAATACAATTTTATTATATACGCAATACACTTTTCGGTTTTTGTTTATTCAACCGACCGCAATTTTTTGCTGCATTTGCTTGATTACCCCTTGACAGTGGAAACATTTCAGCATAAGTCAAGAAGACTTTATAACATCGGCTTGCAAAAAAGCTCATTTACATTCTATTCATACGAAACAATTCTTAGTTCACCCACCGTCATTTAATGGAAAATGTCAACAAGTTCAACTCAAAATTATACCTAATTTCGTAGGGGAAATTACATCACCCGTCTCTTTCAAGTATAAATGGCGGAATGCTACCAAAGATAGGTTAGAAATAAAATGAACTGAGTGACTGCGTCTTGAAAAAAAAGCAAAAACAAAACAGCAATATAAGCCACATGTCCGTTTAATGTCCTGAAGCACTGACGATTTTCCTCTGTGGCAACAGGTTTGGTCTAAATTTGGAAATGAAATAGTGTAGCCTAGTCTGCTCTGAGTTTAGTTTACCAAGAAGAAGAGGAAGAAGACGAAAAGAACTGTTGTATTTGGTGCTGCGAGGGCGGGGTCCCCTCAGGGTGAATGTAAAGAGGGGGGTGAATGGAATCTGGTTAGGTGGGGGATTTTCGGGGGCGAGTTGCACTTGGAAAGAGTGGGCGTGGTGGGGGAGGAAGCAAAGGGGATGAGTTGTCTCATCTCTTATGTAGAAGTTGTCTGCCGGAGGGGATGCCTCTCCCTCCCCCGCTCGCTCTCCCCTACCATGAGTAGGTCCCCATCCCGAATACCCAGTATTCACCCATGACATTCAGTCCAACAGCCATGAACGTATCGTAGGTAAACAAGGTCATCATCTGTGATATTTTTCGATATTCGTCTCAACTGCTTCCATGTCTCCCTCTCTGGGCCACGTGGTCATCAATGAGAATAATCTTATATGTTTCAGAAATTATTACATGACAGGAGAAAACAATGTTTAACAGTTTTTCCCATTCTATTCATATTTAACCTGCCCGCCTCTCTCTCTCTCTCTCTCTCTCTCTCTCTCTCTCTCTCTCTCTCTCTCTCTTTCCGGATTAGCATAAAACCGAGAATACAGCCATGTCTCTTCAAATTACGTTCGACCATGAAATGTTCTGGCCTTCTCATTGCTGTTTGCAAGTTTGTTAATAAAGAGATTTCTGTCAAAGTAACCAGGCCTGTGTATTAAGGAGTTATTCAAATGTACCAGTTTATCTGCATAAAGTAAACACACACATACCCATGCGCTGCACACACACATTATATATATATATATATATATATATATATATATATATATATATATATATATATATATATATATATATATATATATATATATATATATTTGTTTGTGTGTTGTTTTTCCATGAACAGAGTCTATTGAAAAAGAAGGCCGGTGATGTTGGATACTCTATTAAGAAAAAAATCCCGTTGTTTTAAGAAATATAGTAAAAACGCACTACACTGTCAAGAGCGACTGGTCTCCTCTCCCTGTGTAATACAAGAGAAGTAGCGTAAAATGAGGGACAAGAGTAAAAAAAAAAAAAAAGTGAGGAATAAACAGAGGAAGATGGGTACTATTATTTTAAACGAAATGCTGGGAACCCATCGGTAACCTGCTGGTTAGGAATTCTTCGATTTCCCATTCGTCATCTCAAGTGTCCTTTCAAGATCTGCTTCCTAAATAACACAAATTGAAAAAGAGACCCAGCGGGCTTGAAACTAAGGATTTTTTTATGCCTTAAAACATAACGGGATATATACTTTTCCTTGCTGATTGGTTGTGTCAGGTTACCCGAGATGTATGGATTTGAATGCAAAGGTAAGACAGTCAGGGGAGGGACTAACTGGATAAGAACATTGAGAGTTTAGATTAAGTATAAAATTTAATCATGAAAACTTCTAACTCCTCTAAGGAAATATCCGCCTGTGAAACAACCTTTGGTTACCTTCCACAATGCTTTTCTATTAGTTTTCTTATAAGTTCTCACCATCCTTGTTAGACCACACATATCTCCCTTTTGGTCTAAAACATCGTCCATAACTGCTTCATAACAAACACTAATCCTAACCTATTAAAGCGGAGAAGGTTACATAGTGGCTCAATGGTTATTAGTCATTTAAAGGTAGCAATGACAACATTCGTTTTTTTCAACTGCAGGAAGTCGCGTATAAAGGGTAGGCTGCTTTTCTTCTGTGAATGCCTTCATTGCATTTCATCCGACGTCATGGCCTTCAGAGTGGGAATGTTATCGAATTATCGAATTATATATATATATATATATATATATATATATATATATATATATATATATATATATATATATATATATATATATATATATATATATATATATATATATGTATATATATATAAGTATAAATCATTAGTTTTTAAGCGTGTTAACTTTCCGGTCCTCAGCAATTCTTTTTGGAATGAGGTCGCTAGTTCCCATACTCTTGCTTCACCAAGGTCTTTTGGGCTGTTTATGGGGCACAAGTGGCAGCGAGGAGTCAGCAAAAAACATGGGACATGCAGCCTTGTGTCTAAAGACTTGCTCAGACCCAAAGAATCCATCCTTCTGGCACAGCTCAAGACCCTACTCCCCCCGGGGAAGAAAGTATATGGCGAAGAAAATGCGTGTGTGAGATGTATCTTCATATAACATACCTTACCACAAACGGCATATCCCCTTCAGATATTAATAGACAATAGTATTACATACACACACACACACACACACACACACACACACACACACACACACATATATATATATATATATATATATATATATATATATATATATATACATATATATATAAATAAGCCCCTGTGGAAAATTAGCTTATCCACGTCAAATATGCACCTGTTTTTAAAAACAATTAATAAGACCAACTCACATATTGCTAAGAAAATTTTCAGGGCGCGAAAAGACCAAAACCTGCATTTGGACCATGCTGATAGTTTGTGAGGCTGTCGTTATCATAAAGCTCAACAATGCTGATTTCAGACACTAGGTTGTAGGACAAAGGTTTTGATTTAATCGTCTTGCAGAGAATAGATTATATCAGATAGTGTAAGCACCCACTATCACATAGAATATTATCAAATGAATAAAAGATTCCTTCCATATTTATAAGTTATCCCTGGGGCTATATCAGAAAACTGCGCTATTCACCAAATAAACAAACAACAGGTAAACATCCCGTCTCCGAACACTCTCCCTTTCAATAGGAGCACACGCCCTTTATTTACCTGAACTCCTCTCGCCCTCTGAACCCCAACATGAACAATGCATAGATTTTACACAAGCTCTCGACACTAATGCCTTTCTTATATGGATTGGAAAAGGCGTTTATCTTGTTCACTTTACATAATCGGGTATCGTTAAAGTTTAGACGATCACTAGCTTTCACTCACATCATTCATTTCATACATAACCTTTTGTATATGCCAGCAGTTCGTTGGTCCCAATCATGTACGTTTATTTGGTTCTTTGGAAATTGTATTCCCCTTCTCTTTTTTGTTCTGGAAGATGTAAATACCCTCGCACGGTATGCAACTGTTAAAAATGACATTTTTTAAAGTATTATACTCGTCGAAATGAATAGACTTAATGTATATATGCGCTAATTAGTGCAAGGTTTCAACACTTATACCAAATAACTAGACCGAATACTTTTACCGATAACATCGCCTTCTCATTATGTGATAATTCCTCTCTAACGTTTGTTCTGCTGAACCAGTGTTCTTCCATAAATATTAAAGACTGCCAATAGGAAACGACTCTCTGAAAGACCCAACACAACCACAAATCTATTCATTATTTTCCGGAAACATGAAACAGAATCTTTTGGCATCGATTATTCTGCAAATCCCAGGTGAAGAGAGATGTACATGAGGAAAACAATTTTCCCGGCTGACTTCTCTCTCTCACCTCTTATGAGCATCTGACCTATCCATTTTGGTTGCATGTGTGTGTGATCTCGCCGACACCAGATTCCATGGCGGAAGGCAAGGCTGCAAAAGAAAAGTACAAAAGAGTGACGTAAAGGCCTCCTGTGAGGCCGCCTCCAACGGCCCGTTGCAGGCGGCGTTCTTGGAGCTCTTTGTTGATACCTGGAGAGCTACGGTGACAATTTAATTGCACCCTTGCTCATTAAAAGCCAACTGATCCTGATAGCAGATCTAGATATTCTAGATATGCCAAGCCCTTATTTTTTATATATGTTATCTTTTAAGGAGAAGACTACTGCGGAATATTACGCAAAGACGTCCAGTAAAAAGGGCTAGGCTAGACAGGCAAAGTAGTGTTAAAAAAAGGGAAAAAATTTACAGGGCAAGTGATGTTGTCTGGCGACATCCTCAAGGACAGTAAGTTAATTGGGTTATGGAGGAAGATGCAGACTAAGTGAGGCGTAAATGTCAATCGGCGGATGGAAATGAAGATGAGGTCCTTGTAGGTTAGAACTTTTATTCGAGAAAACTAAAACGCCTTCATAGTCGTTGGCTGGTCTACTGTAATGCCCAGATTTCATTGTCGCTTCTTTTCCGGGAGAATAATGCCGAAATCCAATTAAGGGCATGAACGGTATACTATTAAAAATGGAAGGAGGGAGTGATGAAGATTTGTATGTCAAGGAAGTGGAGTTGAACATTTCAATATTATTGCTGTCCCGTACCTGACAAGGAATTTACAGCAAAAACATACATATTACGTTGTAATCGAGACTTTTACTTTGAACTATCTTTGTCACAATCAACGTCTTATTTCAGGACTAAAAGGAAGCAAAGAAAGACTCCTAAAATATTGATCAAATAATATGTTTAAGATATATGGTTTGAGTTATTTAATGATGTCAATTGCCTTCAAATTCATGAATAATACAGTGTGGGGCACATACATATATACTGGTGGTTGTTATTCTCACGTTATACAGTTTCTAAAAGCAAAGTGGCAGACGATGGCATAAAAAGGTTTAAATTACATGGTATTTTTAACCGAATGCTTTCCATTTTCTATGTAGGACACCTGTTATCTCATAACTTCCGACCCATGATAAAGATGATGAAAAACAGATTAAGTCACTTAGCTACTTGTACCATAAATTATTTATTAAAAATACTGCACTTTGTCTGTTGCGTGTTAGCCCCTTAACTTTTTTCTTCGTGTGCTCAATGTAAAGTTAACAAGGATTTTCCTCTCCCTTTTTTATTGTTTATTCTATCTTAGTGCCTTATTTCGATTCCATTCATAAAACGTCTCGCAGTCAACATTATTAAAAAGTGAACGTAATTCATATAATCAAATTCCTCAAGCCAAAATACCCTACTTTCTGTCGTGGATGTGTGTCATCGAACGGCTCCCTGGGAAAATTAGTCTAGGTAATAACATAATGACTATACTTCATGGTGTGAGAATGACGTCGTCTAGTGTTTCATAACTTTCTGGAAAATTCTGGAAACTTTTTTCCTAATCCTCTGATTCCTGCGAATTAGTAAAAAAAAGGCCCTTACTCAAAACGTTAATATGGGCAAGAAAGCTTCACATAGCAGAACTTTTCTGAATCTTCTAAATCAGTACTCGTTATGTGGCTTATCTATTTGGCAATTCACTTGCAGGCAAAATATTTACAAACTCAAGGATATCTTATACATCACACGTCCAAAACGAGAGAAATCTCGACCAGGAAGACGAACAGAGAAGCTGTCAAAGAGACACGAGTATCAGACCCCCAACTGACATCCCTTTACAATGGATGTCTTTTTATAATGAAGTCACTAAACATCCGTCTGAGAGAGTCACGATGAAAGTGGAAGTGAAGGTCAAAGAAGAATGAGAGTCGGGGTAAGACACCTTTCGCAAGTAGAACAACAATTAACTTGGACAAAGAGAGACAGAGAAGCAGAAGGAGCCAGTCACCGGGGGAAAAGGATACTGGGAGGGGAGGGGAGGGGTGGGGCGGGGGTGGGGGCCATTGGAGATGTGCGGTGGTGTTAGAATCATAAAAACTGTTTCCCTCATCTCTTCCCCAGTGTCTCATCCTGCCGGAGGCTTGCAGCAATGGCTACTGTGTTATTACAATACAATGAGAGATGTCGCCACCACTGTAACACATTAGTTGACTGACAATCCCACACTTTCACGGCGCCCATTATCGCTGGGGGGTCATCGAGCACCCGGTGATTAAGACTCTAGCAATGATTGACTCATTTATTTGTTGTCTTACTGAGTAAAACGTAATTGCTCTTCAAATTCGACATGGCCCTTATTTATTTTTGAAATGATCATCCTTTGAGATTGTGAAGTCTTCAGACAGATGCAGAGAGATGCTCAGCGCAGTAGCTGTAAGCAAATTATTTTCAGAGATCACACTCAACCACAGAAGAACGTGATCCACTGGAGGCCCTTCATGGCGAAATAGTGCGAAGCAAATGTAACAGATCACTTGGTGGTCTTGGTGAGTGAACTACCAGTGACAGTAATGGGGAATGGATGGTTGGAATAAGCTTTGTTCATTACTGCTTTAGAGAAACACACAGCAGAGCAGCATCGGATCTACACTTATAACTAAGCACTTTCGTTCTCAATGGAAGTACCACAACTCCTATTTTCATTACTTCTTATTATTGTATCGTTCCTTAAAATTTCATTGCTATTTGTCATTTAAACCCGTTTAGTAGATGATCCCCTGAATAATTACGGATATAAAACAAAAATACCACATTTTTCAAAAGTAAACTCGAATACTATTCATTTAATTCTCTCTCTCTCTCTCTCTCTCTCTCTCGAGACAACTCAAATCGCAACAGAGAAAGTGTATCACATTGCCTTGAAACCATGATATTTAGTCTCCTGATCATATATTTAGTTAACAGGAAATCCAGATTTGCTATAAATGTCTTTACGGTTCAGTGTTTCACATGAAGTTGTGACACAACTATTCGACACACATGCATAAATTTCACCTTTGATCTTCAGGCATAAGGTCGGACTCCTCTTTCTCCCCAACTCTCTCTCTTTCTCCCATGACGCACAAACGCAAGCACACAGTGTTAACTACACACACACACACACACACAAAACACAATGATCACTGCCCCATCCATACTTCGAGTGCTGAATCAGGGATGAAACCTTGTGCAGAAAGTTTCCACAACACTAGCCAGCAATATACCTACAAAAATTGTTCATCGGCATCAGGCAAAAGCCCTGGAAAAAAAAAAGAGAACGCTTTCATCTGTCTTCTTCCTCTTCTCCTTCCTTCTTCTAACACATTCTTATCATACACTATTTCCACCAACTTTAATCATTTTTAACATTTCTTTATTATATTTTCACATTTCTCACCCCTTTAGGTCTTATTTTCTCATATATACTATGCAGCAATTCACCCCAATAGCTCCAATCTTTTTCCTTTCATTCGACTTGGCAACTTCACTTCCGGAAGAGAGAGCTGGTTCAATAATCTTTACATTATTACCGCCTTAGTTTCTATTAACACTATAAGTAAAAATCTTTTACACATACTTTGTAAGCCTTCTTGATTAATCTGTTAAGTGACGAACGTCCCACCACCCCTTCCAATATCCCAGTATTTGGGAGTAAATACCTATACATAAATTTACATCTATCCACCTTTCAGTGATTCGGCAAATCACTCCATATGAGTAAAAATATCGAACTGCTGATGAAACTTAATACGTTATTTTTCATAGCAGTGTGTATACCAAACCAGTCACTCTCCTTTTTGCCTTTTGTTACCCACTTCACTAACGTCTTAAAATTTTTAACTCCCATCAACTTCAATCATTTACATCCTCAACACCCTCCATATTATCTGTATCAATTCTATCATGCCGGTGACTGCACCATTCTACAATGTTAAAACTTTTATAAATATATATATATATATATATATATATATATGTGTGTGTGTGTGTGTGTGTCTGTGTGTGTGTGTTTTGTCAACCTAAGCATACACTACTAGACATACTATGGAAACGATAATATAAAAAATTGCCTTTGTCTTTACAACAGATTTCTCTTTTGAAAAACTTCTACTGTTGTAGAAAAAGAAATTACTTGCAGTATAACGGGCTACCAGCAATAATTTTGTGCAACTTTATCCTTAACTGTTTTCCTTATTTCATGTAACAAGACATTATGCTTATTATAAGACTTTAGCTCACGATAAATATTTTGTCATCTGTAATCTTCTTTGGGCTCATTTGGGACAGAGGTGCTATATTTGAGCATACATATTTCACAAACATTAGCTGAATACCTGTAATCATTTCCCTTTGTTCATGTACGATAAAGTCGATACAAAACAGAACCCAGCTCCATATCATTTTGAAAAATTCCATACCATTCTGAACAATAATCTATTTACTCTTATAGGGACGCGTTATGAAAATGTTCCTCATGTCTGTGAACAATTATTTACTCTTACATGGACACATTAAGAAAATGTTCTTCATATCTGTGAAGCGCTTTTGCACTCCGTGTCTATCAAATACGATGCAAGCAGTTCTTTGTTATTCACAATAAATTTTTCCTTTATGATTGTATTTCACATTTTTGCTTTTCTTCTAAGTCATAACTTCTATGTTCACTTGATAAAATGGTTCGGATTTCTGGCATAAAGAAAGTGTTTTAAGAAAGACCAACAAAAAGAAGAGGAAAATGACGAATCAGTTATGAATAATCATTCCAGAGTTTGTAGATATGACCAGGTATTGAGACCAAACTTCCTATAATTTAAATAACATAAAAATGATCAGTTCACGTTGGAAACAAACTGAAAATTAAAAAGAATAGGAATAACTGTATCATAGTAAAAAACGGAAAACATCCCCAGTTCACATGCACTGGATGCTTCGATAAACGATTTATTTCCTGTAACGGAAATATTGCTTTGTCTCCTTTAAGTGGAATGCGGTTAAACCAATATCTAAACCTGATATGTGATAAATAATGTCACAACGAAATATATATAACTGAACTTTCGATGAGAGCAGCCCGTGGTGTTTCTACTTTACGACTCTCTCCCTCTCTCTCTCTGTGTGTGTGTATATATACTGTATATATATATATATATATATATATATATATATATATATATATGTGTATGGATATTATCTGCGTATGTAGTGTGGGTATGTGCGTTATCTGCATGTAAATACATTATATGCGCCTAAAATTATTCGCTAAAATTATATTATACATAAAATAATTCTTTCTTGATCATGCACGCAACCGCTCTTAATTGTAGTAATTATAGCCATATATCAGCACTCTTTCACTAACTGACGAGGTTTGGTTTTTGTTTTGTAACATTTGACACATGAAGAACTTTAGTGATATGATCCCTGGGCAAATCAAAGCAGTATTTTCAGTTAGGAAGTATTTGATGTGGAATATTGTATAATAGTTTGACAAGATATCGGCCATTCAGTACATATCCGTAGTTGCACGATGTTTCATACAGGTACACAGTGATTTTATTATACATATTCAAGTTTTATTTCTTATATTTAGACTAATTACGAGGAACGGTCATGGAGCAGATCATTATGAGGTTTTTAGTTCGATTTATGAATGAATATCTGAGTGCTGAATGGAAAGACAAAGAGAGTTGCAGGAATGAAAGTAAGAGTGTCATGACAGGACGTTAGTAAACATATGGATGGATCATGGTTTCTGCAGAAATTCTGTAGACAATGGCTCTTTCAAACACAAAGAAAATTGCTACATCTCTTGAGAGGCGTATGAGAGTGGGTTACATGATCATTTTGTCAACAACTTCACAAGAGTTGCGCCAACATGAAGGCATAGGCAGGGTATAATGAAGTGTACATGTCGGAACCCTTCTCCCCTCCCCATTCCCCATCTTCTTCTACACATACAAAATGAGATGACCCAAACATGGTCAGGCACTTGATGACACTGCCTTTGTGAATGCACCCTCTTTTAAAACCCCCACCCTTTAATGATGGCTCTCTTCACATTACAACGTCTATGGTCCCATCAAGGAACCCATCACACTTCTTACACAACCCAGTAATTGTTCTGCCCCGACATAGCAGGTGTGAGGTTGACCCCGCCCTACTTCTGACATTTGACTTTTTTGATTCTCTTTCTCTCTCTCTCTCTCTCTTTCTGTCTCTTGTTTCTTAATGTCGTTTTTATCTGGCCCCATACTCGCCAGCAGATCTTTTGAAGATGGTTACTTCTTGATGGCATTCTTTGTCTCCTTCTTTGCAGCGTCGCCATTTCGTCATCAAACCACTTAGGTTATACCGCTACCTTGTTACCTACCGGATATCCTTCATTTGCATTGATGTGAGAGAGATCTCGTGGGGCGAAATCCCACAAGTGGGGGACTTTCCTCTCGGGCGTTAGAGGCCATTTCTTGCGCTCTTAAAAGTCATTTTGTATCAACACCTTTTGTTCAGGTGGAACTGGCACTGAAGAATTCCTGGTGAGGAATTGTGAGTTGCTATTTCTATATAAGGCAAAGTGAGTGGAACCCCTCGTGGAGATCAGGAGCCCGCTCATCGCTCGATAATGTTGCTGCGCAATAGAGTCCTGGTTTCTTAGCGGCGGGTGTAAATTTCGGTTATTTACAACCACAGTTGTCCCTTGTTTACGATGCAATGAAAATGAGAACATATATTAAGGAAGTTGCCGAATTCTGCTAGATTTACAAATTGTAAACTCTGTTATTGATATACACTGGATCTTAATCATAATTAAGAACATTGTTGACTGATTAAAACAATGGGAGCATTCTTAAGATAATCTTCATTCATTGCGAATTTTTCATAATTTTCATAACAGATTAATTGTTACTGCTTCAATATTTTTAAGTAATTTCTCAATTATGAACGATGCAAAACAAACAAGGACTTCAGACATGTAAGGTGAAAGAATATACAGTCTTTCACTCAAATCAGACTTAAGTCTACTTTTGTATGAAAGGCCACTAAAATATCGTTTGATAAAAGATTAATACATTACCCGACCCATCTACTATCTTGCAATTATACTTGAAGAATAAGGCTTCATTTCAAATTGGTTCAACAGTTGAAAGCCAATTAATTTGGCAGGTGCAACGCAACCTCCATTTCCCAGTCAAAATTACAAAAAGATTTTCCGCGACAAATATGGAGAAGGACCGTCAATGTCAGTCCTTCGTTCGATCTTAATTTCTCCTTTTTTCTGACTTTCCTCGTGACTTCCAGGATTATCTTCCGCCAAGCATATCAGGAAAACATCAGGTGGAGAAACAGTTAGTCCCTCCCTTGAATTTAGCCTTGTTTGAATACTAAAGGACAACTGAATGAGAAATGCAATAATTAAGGATTTACCTATATATATACAGTATATACATACATACATACATACATACATACATACATATATACATATATATATATATATATATATATATATATTACATATAAATATATATATATATATATATATATATTTATATGATATATATATATATATATAAATATATTTATATATATATATAATTAAATATATATATATATATATATATATATATATATATATATATATATATATATATATATATATTACACAGTCTCAGGTCAAGACTTCACTTGCATTAGAATGTTTGTTCCAGCTCTAAGATAGCGACGACAAAACGATCATATTTCTTTGAGTCCGATTGTGCTTTTGTTTTCTTGAACAGAGAAATAGATATATATACTTGGATGTGCCAGTAGTGGGCTCTGCCGGGCTAGACTTGGTTACTCATTTAGTATTTTCAGATGATAATGCAAGTCCCTTGCTCATTATATATATATATATATATATATATATATATATATATATATATATATATATATATATATATATATATATATATATATATATATATATATATATATATATATACCTTTACAGCAGGTGGCCATGATTGAGTAACAACGTCTAACCCGGCTGAGCCCACCACTGTAATATCCAGGTATATATATCTATTATTCTGTTAAAAAAAAAGAAGTACAATCGGACTCAAAGAAATATGATCGTTTTGCTCGTTGCTATCTTTGGGCTGGAACAAACATTCTCTTGCTAGTGAAGTCTTGACCTGGAGACTACAAAGCCAATGTAGAAATAGGTGAACACGTGCACGCATTTACTGAGGAAACCTTTTTGACATGAAGAGATATCTGAAATTGAAAGACTTAAAACCAATTATCTAAAAACCATGTATCTAATCTGTAATATTCGTTTTTCTAAGACATGGTAGGCACAATAAAAATATAACGATTCTTGCATTACGGGCACCCCCCTGCAGTCTCTGCTGCTGGAATTTATTTCACTAATAACGCTTCCAACAAATTTTTAAAAATGTTACATATCTTGGACATAAAATCTAATTTTTTCTGATCCACAGACAATGTTATTTTACGGATATAGGATTCTGCAATGTTAATATCTCATCCTGCGAGTCTCATGACTTACCCCTGCCTGTCACCTGGCCACCTGACCAACGCAGGATATGTATTCAGTCAACAATTCTCACGTCGTTCATTCTGACTATTGTTCCAGCTCAGTTTGCTATACAAACTTTTGACAAGGAAATGAAAGGGGCTCTCAGTGATACAAAACCTACTTTACATTTTGTTATAGCTGTGAGATCAGTTATAGGAATAACACTGTTTGTTTGAGATTAATAAAATACCCGATCCTGGTCTAATTATAAGATTTTTACAAAATAAGAGTAAGTGAAAGCTTTGCTACGAAAGAAGAGACTGAATAAAATAATATTTTGGGATACAATATGAAACGAAAATACATGACTAACATTCAAACACAGTGATGTGATATATATGATTACCCAGAGATTACGTTCTACCACCCACAGTTTGGACGGTGAATCATCAACTGACAAAATTGAATCTTCTGAATTACTTCAATAATCAGTGTTCCTTCCTCCTGTGCTCAAAGTACACTTATTTTCCAGGCATTTCTGCTGCCTCACGTTTCCTGTCACGACCTCAGTCTAGGCAAATTCCGTTAGACCATAAGCTGTTCAAGTCAAGCGAGCACAGCTTTATATAGGTGCAAACGTTAACATAGCAGTATGTCATACTCTTCTAGCTCATTTACTGCTATACTGTTTTTTCCTAGTTTCTCTCTCGTCATTTCATTTTATGTCTATGATTTTGTATGTGACGGGTTGGTCAGTCTCCCCACCTCTCTCTCTCTCTCTCTCTCTCTCTCTCTCTCTCTCTCTCTCTCTCTCTCTTTCAACCTTTGATCATAGCACACCCATCTGTCCAAACGCTTTGTAAGGGTGACTCCGAATTGTGTCACTCTTCCGGCTTTCAGCAGTATTTAGGGATGAGGTTGCTAGCCATAGTCCCTACTCCACAGACACGAGAAAGGCGTGTGCGCCGAGGGCGCCTAGTATTTCTTGGTGGTCCTGTATCTACTTCTTAATTAGTAAGCAGATCTCATGCTGATTATTTCGCTCTTCGGAAGGCTAAGTGTATGATGAGCTTTTGTGATTACAGGCTGAGAGAGAGAGAGAGAGAGAGAGAGAGAGAGAGAGAGAGAGAGAGAGAGAGAGAGAGAGAGAGAAACTGACTGACCACAGAAATTTTCATATAAATGATGGCGAGAAAAAGTTAAAAGTGCGGCTAGCAATTTAATTAAGGCAAATGAGCTCGACGAGGAGTAAGTAAGAATAGCATATAAAGAGGAGAATGATGAAAAGAGACTAGGTTGAAAGACACTGAAGTGACAGTTACATATGAGGAGAATGGCAAATTCCCGGAGTGGAGTTATTGTATATATGTGAAGAAGTATGATGGAAGGTAGTACTGGAATGATGAAATGAAGGAAGGAAAAACAGGAGATAGCTGAGGTGAAATTTCGTGACAGAAATGGTCGTGCACAGGAAGAGGATGCTGTCATAAGTCGACTGAGCGAATATTATGAAGATTTGTTGAATGTGGAGGATAAAAGAGATGCAGAGCTGAAGAGTAAAATGCTGAATTAGGTTGAAGTAAATATGAGGATACCTGTTAGGTATACCTTCTGAGACAGTAAAGAGGGCAATAAAAGGTTTAAAGACTGGAAAGAAATCAGACCTCTCTAACTCTGATATGTAAAGTATGCCATGAAGAGGGAAAGGTTCCAAAGGAATTGAAAAGAGGAACAGATGCACCTTCCCATAGGGAGAAAAGGGCTAACGGGGCCAAAGAATTATAGAGCCATAACAGTATACCACAGCAGGTGTATGTCAGGATTTTCACTGAAAAAGGAAGGCAGATGTAGAGCCATTGGTTTTACACATGGAAGCAGTTTGTGGAATCAAGTTTATTACACAGGAGTAATGGGAGAAGTATGAGAATAAAAGGGAAAAAGACTACGTGGAGGGTGCTGAGGGTGTATAGTAAGAAGATGCGTTGCTGAGAATGATCAGATATTCTTATGATGTAAGTGATGCATGTGTAGACATGAGAGTGACTGGTTTGGTATATAAGTGCCTTTGAGACGAGCTTTTTATGATTCCATGTACTTGATATCTTTATGGATGGAGTAATTATGAAAACCTAAGAAGCTACATGAGATATAGGAATAACATTCTGAGATAAGAAATTGGGTTCCGAAAGGACTGTACAATGGTTAACGTTTGAAGATGGTACAGTATGTGGTGAGGAACTGAGGATAGTGTAGAGTTACTACAAAAACTGGTGAATTAGTTTTAAGGTGTTTGAAAGAGAAATTTTAAAATAAAGCCATACAAGAGTGAGGTTGTAATGGCATATGGAAACAAGGAGGACAGCAATGTGCATGGAGAAGATCTGGAATGTAGCTGGAATGTATACAGAAGATGAAGTGGGAATGTATGACTGAACTGAAATATTAACTAAGCCAGCTCTTCTCTACGTATGCGCATAAGAAAAAGTTGAACTTGTTTACAGAGTCCTTGCTTGGTATAATAGTGTAATAAGGATTAAAATGTGAGAAATTTGGAGATCCATAAAAATGGTTAAAATGGCTAGTGTAGGTGAAAAGAAAAATCAGAGTTGAGATGCTTGATGAAAACCGAGTATAATTTGGAAGTGGTGGCAAGATGGTGAGAAGGATCTAGGAAGTTATGGATGTACAGAATGAAGGAGGTATCGGAGAAGAAGGGCCTCAATATCCCGGAAGAGATAGAGGGGAGTGACAAAGTATGTGTAAGGAGCTCAACTCACTGCTATGGGCGTTCGACGTAGGTTTGCAAAGCTGTAATGTTGTACAAGTTTCTTGCACCAGGGATTTATCGACGATTCACCAGTTAAAAGTAGGATAGAATATATTTTTACTTCTATAGGAAAATAGACGATGAACATATATAACGTCTAGACCCTTAACAAATACGCGCATTTTTTTAATATCAATTTTATGCTTCCACAGAAAGTTATCGCTGAGACTGAGTTATATTTCGTTATGCAACGTGTGTTCTTCCTTTGTCTCTCATTGTTAATTCCTTTCATTAGTCTTTAATAACCTTCACAGACTACTTATGAAAAGGGCAGAGAAATTTAGTGAACACAATCAAGGATAGAACCGCAATAGGGCTGCAAATGAATCTCTGACGTTCAGAGCAAAAGATAAATTGTTGTCATTGCAAACTCGCTCTATTGAGACAAGTCACTCATTTTGGAACTTGCCACGCCTAAGAACGTGGATATTTAGACTCTTTCTCTCTCTCTCTCATATGCCCTTGCGTGCTTTACTCTACCATCCTTGGAATCAAATTCTCAGCAGAATTAAATTGCCAGAAGAAAGACAAGCTAATAAATGGAACAAAATGTTCATATATTTATCATCCAAAGAAAATTAGTACCTTTCAGCACTGTTGAAAAAAACATTACCTAAGTACCTGCCTATCTAGAATGGGAAAGTGAACGTATGCATAATCAAAGACTGTCACTTGTTCTCATTCACTTTCATCACTTTCAACTCTTATTTTGCAGCTCTAATCTACAAATAAATACTATGGGATATTCTCCCTTAATTAAGATGTATTTCAGTCCACAGTAGTACAAATAAGAAAGGATGTGGACTATTCTTCTCTGCTTGCCTATGCAGCTCATGATACATGCATCCTCCGCTCTCCGTAAATTGAATATGTAATATCTATTTCAATCCTGAAGTGGAGACTTGGATCTACTGTTGGATCTTGGATAAATACGAGCTATAAGGTGAGAAGGCGTGCCCAAATTGCTCTAGGATAAAAGTCAGAGGTGGTTCATTTCTGGAGGTCATGAATTACATCACTTCTTCATTAATGGCAATAATTAAGTACCACTGAATGTTTCCTGGGTTAAGCAACGGGGCAGAGATTGTTACTCATTCATTATATTTTCCGGTACTTAATGGCTAGTACTTGTGATTTTTTCTTTTCATCAAAGGCATGATAGCATGTAAGGAAGCACTGAACATTCATCTCATCAACCCTGGCCATTGTTGTTGTTATGTTTGCTGGTATTCCAGATGTTATTGTTTTTTTGTGGTTCATAATCCCTCACTAAGCAGGTGTGTTGCACAACATTTATTATTGTTTATTCAAAAGTTACTCGAGGTGCAAATAAGTAGTAATAAATACCACTCCCTTTGATCAAGATCCTGTATTTCTAACTATTACTCTTCTCCAGATAATGTAAATTTTAAGATCTCCCACTCCAGATAACAGCTCTAAACAACAGGCGAAAACTGTTATAAAAAGTTCCCCTATGATTGTCTAACATTCACTTTTATCATTTAAAAGAAATCTGACGAAAAAGAGCCTTCTAATGTTATGTTAGCATGACGTCAGCGGAAGAACCACTGTCAGGCGAACCTTGATGAAGAAACAGGAAAATGAAAATAGTATTCAATCCAAATTCTCAGAACCCATTTTGTGGAACGATCCTTCGCCCTGTGTCGTGAAATTACAGCAAAGGCCTTCGTCCATCGCCCTCGAGGGAAATTCGTGGTTCTCAGAAGATTTCATGCAAATTACTTGAAAATCTGTATAAAGAAAAAGTTCTAGCATCGCAAAAAGATTTTAACAAATCATACTTACTTTTGCCAGGCATTACAAAACCTGCCTTTATCTACTCATATGCACAGTAAATATATCGACAGTTCACAGCGTTTGACGCACATTGTCTTGAATGATTTCTAAGGCGTAAAAGCACTAAGAAATGAAAAGGCATCAAGGAGCCTTCCAAAAGGTATTTCTTTCCTCATTGACTTCTAGCATTAATACTTATATAACTGACTTTCCTTTGAGCTTTTTTCACTACTCAAAGAAAACGTCTAAATTCTGCATACCTGATTCTCTACAACTGTAATTTAAAACTTGGGATTTGTAAATGCGTTATTTCTTAGTAAGAAACTTAAAACGTTGTCTCCACTCTAAATTATTTTTTTAGCTATAAATACAGAATAAAGCTTTATGCTGATACATCAACTACTACTGCTATCTATCTCTGTTTACAGTAATTCATAATCCCCTTCTTTCTATCTTGCTCCTCTTCCTACAGTGTATATATATATATATATATATATATATATATATATATATATATATATATATATATATATATATATATATATACATATATATATATATATATATATATATATATAATATATATATATATATATATTGTGTATACAGAAATGTATGTATGTGTGTCTGTATGTGTGTATATATATATATATATATATATATATATATATATATATATATATATATATATATATATATATGTATATGTATATATATATATATATATATATATATATGTATATATATATATATTTATGTATGTATGTATGTATGTATGTATGTATGTATGTATATATCAATCATTTTTAGTAGAGAAAGTAAACCATCCAATTAATCAAAACTGTATTTAAATGAACAAACATAATCTGTATCTAATCATCAAATCCATTTTAAACTTGACGTTCCTTTATTAGGTGATCCGTCAACACTTTGACAGAGAAAATCATGACATAAGGCATTTTCTCATATTAGTTAGCACCTGGTACTTTGAGAAAGATGTTAATTACCTAGTGTTAAAAAAGAACGCAGCGTAATTCGTCACTTTACGTGATAGAGAGAACACATGAACGAACACATAAGCACAAACATTATATATATATATATATATATATATATATATATATATATATATATATATATATATATATATATACACACACATTTATCAGCCTATCTTAGGTGTGTCAACTTTCTAGTGTTACTCCTATTTATATCTTCTCTTTCATCGCCAATCACTTTTTTCATTGCAAAGTCTGTGAGAAGAGAAAACAACAAAGGTGACATAGCATTCCCCTGTAGCACTTCCCAATTTACGGCAAAATCACCACCATATACAAATATACACACACACATTATGTATATATATGATGTATGAATATACAAATATATATATATAATTTATATTATATATATATTTGTATATACATACATCATATATATACATAATGTGTGTGTGTATATTTGTATATGGTGGTGATTTTGCCAAAATTGGGAAGTGCTACAGGGGAATGCTATGTCACCTTTGTTGTTTTCTCTTCTCACAGACTTTGCAATGAAAAAAGTGATTGGCGATGAAAGAGAAGATATAAATAGGAGTAACATGAGAAAGTTGACACACCTAAGATAGGCTGATAAATGCTTTCTTATTCAGCACAACATCACGAGATTTACTAACCATGCATAAGCATGCATGTGAAAAATCTTACACTGCACCCTTTACGCTAAGAGGGAGATGCGCCTGGAGGCGTAAAGCTTCAAGTCCTCGGGAAGCCTTTTGAAATGAGGTTGTTAGACCCATGCCCTCATTAAGTCTTCTGACTACAAGATACGCATCTCATTACTTGGCTCAACAGAGGCACAGTGGCTTTTTATTTGACTGTGCTATACCAGCATGTCAGTTTTCCAGAGAAAGTAAAGAGTATAATAATTCCCACCGTCATCCCTTAATTGCTGAATAAACAACGAACGCATTTTGCCTAAACCTTCTACATGCTCGACTACTTCATGCACTTAAACGGAGTGTCGTCTTTGAAACCCGCTGCACATTCATCTGTACACTATGTCGATATAGTTAAAGCCCTTCTGTTTCAACTTTCCTGCCAAACCATCTTGGCAACATTATCTAGGGGTCTTTCTCCTAACTCACATGACTTAGCAATTTACACATCATTCTTTCCTTCTTCGGTCTCTCCCTATGCCTAGACCACCTTAAAAACATTCTGATTAGATATTTCTTCTCTAGTAACCAATTTGATCATATCATCCTATCTGTAGTTCCTGTCATTTAACAATTCTT
>NC_089762.1:16446711-16499211 GCF_040412425.1 Macrobrachium rosenbergii
GTTTCTACAATTTCATTATTCACTTGGTTAACCGTTCATTTTTTTTTTTTATCTCCATGCAAAAGCTCCACTTCGCAGCTGAATGGAACTACCACACTAAAAATCCCAGGCTCAGTTTTGACGTCAACTCCATTATGAGTCTTCGAGAGTTCTGAGCTCTAACGAATAACAAGTGGAGGTTGAGAAAAGAAAAAATAAAGTAGTTAATAAGAGAACACTCAAGCTTTAATTAAAATAATTGCAAATGTTTTCGCCGTTAGATGTTACGTGCTAATTAAAAATTTCAGTTACATTTGGACCACAGGCGTCGATGACCATAGCATAACTGAGTGAATACTAATGAATTATTTCCAGAAGTGAAAATAATAAACTGACAGAGAGAGAGAGAGAGAGAGAGAGAGAGAGAGAGAGAGAGAGAGAGAGAGAGAGAGAGAGAGAGAGATTTCTTTTAAAGCAAAAGCACTCTTTGTGTTGTAATTCTTTTGTTTACCGAAACGTGCATTTGTTTGTGCACTTTTGCAAGTGTGGCCAGAGGCCAAAAAGGAATAAACATCCAAGTAACGAGTTCAAAGTAGGTACAAATCATCCTGAGTTAGGTAGCTGCTTATATTGCTTTAAATGCTTTCGTCTTATGAAAGTAAAATAAGGAGCAAAATATCAATCAATCCATCAATAATGACAAAAAACAGTGTGTGGTTTTTAATTACCTGTTTGCTTTACTATTTCGTTCCGAGATATTAAACAAAATTTCTTTCACCATGAATCGGTGACATGATACTTCTCGAAAATGTCAAGTTTTTAATCCAGTTTAAAGGCTCAATGCATGTTATTACAAGGATGAGAGGTCAAACTAATCTCTAGATTAAAAATTAAAGGAAAATAGTCTTGCACACATTCTGTTCTTCAAAAATTATTTCGCAAAAAAAAAAAAAAAAAAAAAAAAAAAAAAAAACTGTATTTACCATGAAAAATCGTAAAAGTAACTCTCTTGGGTGTTTAGGAAACTGAATGATCGGCAGCATAATAACAGAGTTATTTTTAAGGGTATGCTTAATAATAGTAATAACTGGGCGGGTATAAAAGTCGGTAGCCTCAGTAATGTTCATTCGTCCAGAACCCTACAGAAAAGTAATGGCCTCCGCTATTAGTGCGTAAGTAGCATCTAGGTCAAGACGAGAGAGTGAGAGAGGGAGGACAAAAAATGAGCTTTAGTGTTCTGTCTATTACCCGCGAAATTTAGAATGGTCTGGACATCATTTTCTGCGTTAGTGATTTGCTTCAGGAAACTGTATGTGTACATGTTTATATCTTTCTGCCCGGCAGTGCCCCGCTGCGTGCTGGAGCACATAAAAGCTAACGGGGTTACGGTTAATCTATTCATCGGTCATTTGGACTGTGAAACATTAAAGGACGCTGGCGGGGTGTGCTAGCGCCAGGGAAATCCGCCAACGATCTCTAATCGTTTCTGAAAATATTCCAATGAGAATTCGATCTCGAATATTTTGAAGCAAATAACGGAGCACAATTTAAAGAAGGTTGTTACCCGACCCCGGAATTTTTCACACTTATTCGTCTTATTTACCTATAAAAATAATATTGTATTCAAATCTCACAACAGCTAAATCTGGGAATTGAAAATTCTTATGTTGTAAGATCTCCTCAAGTAACAGGTTTTTTTATCAGGACGCTGACCTCAAAGCGTCGAGCGTGGAAGAACGTTTAAAAAAGCTCTTAAAACCTAATGGGCTTCTGTTGACCATAATACTGTATTATGCACCTAGTAGTGAGCCAACTATGGCTGATCGCAGCCAGTGTGTGAAACGGCAAGAGACTAACAAACTCCTCTCATTATGTCTGTACTTGCTTAGAGCACAGAAGGCTAACTAACAACTTCAGGAAGCAATTCCCTTCAGAATGAAAATACGACTGTACGCTGCTTGGTTCCCAGTCCAGTTCGCTCTGATGTCTGACAAGTTCTCACTGGGACACTGTGAGCTAATGATGATCAAGTGGGCGCCCTAGCTGAGTACCAAAACTCTATTAATGATGCTAGCTATGTGGTTCAGTCCCAGGCTACCGCCCATCAGTTCACCCATCTTTATAAAAGCCTATATATCTCAAAAGGAGTATGAAGAATGAAAATAATGATAAAGGGAATCAACGAGAACAACGTCCAAGGAAAGAGCAAGGGGAACATTCAATATAAACGGTCGAAAAAATTTCCCTAATGAAATAAGTGGGAATCACAAAAACATCTTCGACAACGAATAATCGGTCACTTAACGTCGCCCAACATAAGAACTGTGATATCAGTGCATACAGCAGTATATAGACTTTTTATATTACTTTCAGTAATGTCAAAAGTGTACTGCTTCTATTACATTATGGATACAAGGGAAATAGCAATACTGAAATTTATCCATATATGATTGGAGAAATTTACATTAAGAAAAAACATTAGTTTCCAATTCAGAAAATTTTTCTGCGTCTTACACGATTTGAGAAATTTATTACTCTCTCTCTCTCTCTCTCTCTCTCTCTCTCTCTCTCTCTCTCTCTCTCTCTCTCTCTCTCTCTATATATATATATATATATATATATATATATATATATATATATATATATATATATATATATAAATTGTAATTTTTCAATACAAAGTTTTACAAACTTATCCCTCTCTTTGAAAATGACAGACAGAGGGTAAACACTATAACAGAGGTGGAGCAAATTTCGTCTCTCATGAAGTGGAGGAAGTAAACATAAAATAATCCCTCATCACCACTGACGTTAGAAATGGCTCTTCAAGGCGTTGTCAGTCTGGAGAAAGATGGGCCGGTCCATTAGCTCTCGATTAACCTGCACTTAAAGGATCATAGGCTACGAATGGACGAGAAATGATGTTCCGTCCTCCAGCGAGGTGATTTTCCCGACCGGGAAGTACGTGCCAAATCTTTCTGCAAGAATGGTTTAATGGGTGGACGGTGGCTCCACTAAAGCCTGGCCTCATGAGCATTCATGCTTTTCTTGTCAGAGGCCACCTCTTTGGCAATATGCACATGCTTGATACGATAAAGGAAGATATCTCGGTTTCATTTTCTTTGCCCAAGGTCAATGAACACTCCAATAACTGTACTGTACACATTAAACACAGCGCAGCACAGCAAAATTTAAGCTACAAAATATGTATATAATAAATGATTATTTTTAAAGGTACCACTGTCACGAATAAAAAAAAAGGAATACAATCTGGACGTGAATTTCTTTTTTATCTTAGAACTGATTTACAGATAAAGGCCCATATTTCATTACAGCTTCGACAAGGTTCATTTGCCCTTGTATCGTCAGGCAAGAGGAGGCTTTTGGAACTGATGATCTTTCAGAATGAGACAATGTACAGCGCTTAGAAATTATATACATATATACTGTACATACATGTATAATATACTGTATAGATTGAGGTCTTGCAACCATGTATCAGATGCTATATGTACAGCGCTTAGAAATTATATACAGTACATATGTATGTATGTATGTATGTATGTATGTATGTATGTATGTATGTATGTATGTATGTATGTATATATATATATATATATATATATATATATATATATATATATATATATATATATATATATATATATGTGTGTGTGTGTTGAGGCCTTGCAACCATGTATCAGATGTTATATCATATATATATATATATATATATATATATATATATATATATATATATATATATATATATATATATATATATATACAATTTATATATATATATATATATATATATATATATATATATATATATATATATATATATATATATATATATAACATCTGATACTTGGTTGCAAGACCTTAACCTACATAATTTCAGAAGACAAATATCCGAATTTGCAGAAAATGAAGAATATCCTGTTTTATTTACACGGTTATTTAGCACGGTTTGAAGTGCTCAAAAAGAATCAGTTTCGCTCCCCATAGAGAAGGTGCTTCAGTACCTCTGCATTTCCTTCTGTTTTATCACACTTACGCATACGCTTCAAAACCCATTGAGAAAACCTCTTTATTGCTTTTATATTTACACTGTTCATTATTTCACTTCTCTTTGTTCTTCTTGAACAATCTTGAAAATTCATCAATTCTATTCATTTCCTTATTCTAATTTCACTCAGCTTTCAGGTACCAATGACAAAAGAACAATAAGCAGAAGTACAAGCATAATATAACATTTTCTATTAATACACATAAAAGGGCAAGTCAAAGTAAATTTGGGGCTTTCGTTAACACGGATGTAACATTGATAATAACGTTACTGAAAAAAGGGACAGTGAGTGAATGCAAAAAATTATAGAATTTCGTAGAGGAAAAATTTGAACTAATAAATTCAACACACCATGCAAGGATTTATAATAAATCAAAGACAGCAACTAAAAAATAATAATAATTACATTAAGGAACACAAGAACGTACACGCATCACAGTAGGAAATCAAAGAACAGAAACATCAAGGAAGAACAAATATTAAGAATGTTTGTTATGGGTAAAATATCATATAGGTCACTTGCATAGCCTTGAAAGTATCACACTTCTTAGAAATAACCTTCGGATAACTTCTGAATCCTGAACACTTGTTAAAATTTGCATCTGGAATATTTTTGGAAACTTTTTCGGGTTTTATTAACGTAGAAAGTGAACACAGTCCAAGTTTCTAATGCGTTCAACAATTAAGTTCTCGCAGTTTCTGATGCATTTTTATTTCCCTAACACACACACTAACATGTTTACGTGGCAATAATCACCGAGAGTTTATCTACTGTCACACTTCCTGGTTAATCACACGAGGTACTAGCTCTCCTCCTTAAACACACACACACACACAGCATGCAGATCACTGAAAAAACGATGTATGCATTGGGCACAGCCGCAAAAGAACAACGGTTTGTCAGGTGCTTGGATGGAGTGTGTGATAACTGAGTTATTCTGAATGAGTGATCTGTAGCAAAGATAACCAAATGAAAATGTACAGTTCCTATAACATGCCCTCACCATCAGATCTTGAAGCATGAAATATACGAATAAGAAAAGTTTACTTAGTAAAAATTCAGAACTGAGACTCTGAGAGATAGTAGCAATGAAATAATTAACTGACTGAGCAAGCAGTTACTTATAACGCGCCATAATATGAAGACCCGAATTTTACAGGGACAGCTTAAATGTCTCTTGCGTGAAGTATCCCAACCAATAATCTTATCATTTTTATTTCGAAGAACTCTGGACATTAGGAGGTCATTATTGCATAATTGCTCATAAGAATCACTGTCGATTATACGGTGAGAATAATAACGGCCACCCTGGCCTAGGCATAAGCTCTTACCAGAATTTCGCCTCCTGCTGGTACCTTCGAAACTCCATCTTTTAGGTGATTTATAGCACTGAAAATCAAGTATCTATGTTCGAATTTACCCCTAGTGGAATAAAACATAAGTGTATACACACACATATATATACATATATATATGTATATATATATATATATATATATATATATATATATATATATATATATATATATATATATATATATATATATATATATATATATATATATATACATACATATACTGTGTGTGTACCTGGGTATGATATAATGAAAACTCAGTGGCATACCTTGCTTAGTACAGCATGCATAATTACAATAAACAGGAAGAAATTTCATGAAACTGAATCAAATCAATTTAGAGTATGTGGCTTCTATTTAAAAAAATGTTTTTAACATCCTATAGCTTATTATTATATATGTTTGCGAATGAATAAAGCACTTAATGATACTTATTTGATCTAAAGGATCTCTTTAAAGCTTCAGTCTCTCGGCTAAAAACTGATTTTATCAAGTAGAACAAACACACGTCTTATATAGCGTGAATGGTGTGCGTGTTTTGTTGCCAAGTCCTTTGTTATCTTACCGTTTGCTTATTATCTGAGCGAGGTGACTCAAGTTTATGAAAGTGAAATGGAAAAACAATTAAATAAGAGTCTGAGATAAAGGGATTTGCTCTTGAGACTGACCATTCTGGTGGTCAACAAATCCACTTAAGCCGTGAGCACTGTTTGGACCAGTCCCGATTGTTACGAAATACATTTAAATATTAGAAGCACTAAATTACTATAATAAACAACAGCTGGTTTACCACTGTTATGCACAGAAATGTACATTGACAAGGAAAGTATTTTTGGCCTCTCTTTGTTTCTAATTTAAGCTCTGAAATCACAAAAAAGCACTAAAAAAAAAAGCAGCACTGTCGTTGTTACTGAGGATAGCAGCCCATGGAATGCCACCCACCGTTACTTCGCATGAAACAAGCCAGACGCGACTCGATTACAATAATTCCAACCTATTAAAAACATATATCTTCCTCGACACGTTTAATAAAGGACGTGACGTAAGGAAGAGATAGATTGGAGAACTGGGCGAGAATTTAAATGGGACAAGTTCTTTGCATTCGAATCATCTAAGCAATGTTGACACATTTCATTAGGATATTCAGAGCTTCTTTCCTCAAGGTAGTTGATTTTTTTATTAATTCTTTTATTTAGTGTTTTATCTAGTTCGTTGGATGAAACAGTTAAAAGATAAAGCGAAGTTTACACAGTTACTACCAATAAAACACATGTGTAGATTAAAAAACTGCCAGTATACAAAATAAGCCTGGAAGCTGGAGTCTGACAGACCGTACGTTACAAAAACCACTGGAATTCAAGTTCATAAATCAAACTGACAGTACTTAGAACAAGGCTACCATATTCATATCGGTAATAAGATCCCGTTGCCAGTAGTCCCTGAAATTTAGTAAGGGCGTATATTCATCACCTATTATTTACATCTGGAGGTATTAAAAAATTACGTGGTTCAGCCAATCATTTGCCACGCGTGTCATTCAGTCAATAATGTATAGTATGATTGTGCAACAATGCCTTGAGCAGTTAGTATGTTTGCTAATACGGACAGTAGTCTTTTCTCTTTTTTTGTTTTGTTTTGCTTGAGAGAATCAAGTCGTTCTTACAGGTTAGCGGTTAGTTACGGTAAGATAATAAAGAAAAAATACTAAACATGTTCATGCGTTAATGAATGTCTCTCAGTATGTTATAATGTGAAGCATACCACACGGAGGAATGATCCATGACTGTACAACTATTTTTGCAGAGGAAAATCTTATATGTGATAAACTACATTATGATGAAACCGTAACATTCATTCTATTATTAAAGTTGCATCATTCTTAGGAAAAAAAGAACGCAGCTACAGAATACATCAGGTCAGGCAATGGGTTCAACAGTTCAAGGACTCTACATATACCAAGCGACAAAAGCGGAGAACATAACTCCAAACACGACGGATTATGAAATTCTAATCCAAATAAACTAGTGAAGCTGCATCGATCAAAAGGACCAAGATTGTGGCTTGCCTATACATAACATTAGTCCGAAAGTACCATAAAGATCAAGGCTAACAGCGTATTAAACTACATATCGAACGGTAGATCATGAAATTACGATCGTTTGGGGAAATCTAATTGAAGACCGGAGAAGAATGTGAAGATCAAAGGTCTAACTCTAATAAATACTAGCAAGACTTCTCTCTTTTTTTATTAGTTTTACTCCCTCAATGGTTAACACAATCTTATAGCTGGTTAACCAACAGCAGCTCCTACTATGCTTTCAAGGTAAGTGCCTACTTACTTTCCAGAGAAGAAATGGAGGAATAATCAAACACAGACATACTGAGCTCTCTCTCTCTCTCTCTCTCTCTCTCTCTCTCTCTCTCTCTCTCTCTCTCTCTATATATATATATATATATATATATATATATATATATATATAGAGCACACACACACATATATATACTGTAATGTATATTATATATATATATATATATATATATATATATATATATATATATATATACATACACAGAGACACACACACACATATATATACTGTAATGTATATTATATATATATATATATATATATATATATATATATATATATATATATATATATATATATATATATATATATACACGAGCACACACACACACACACACACACACACACACACATATATATATATATATATATATATATATATATATATATATATATATATATATATATATATATATATATTTATATATACACACATATATACACAGCTTGCACACACACACACACACACACACATATATATATATATATATATATGTATGTATGTACAAACTTTACGTATGTTTGTACGTACACATACATAAGCAATCATACTTTAAGGCAAATTAGATAGCTTTGCTTTTAAATTCTTATAGCCTCTTACTAATTCATGTAGTACTAGCTATTATATCGCCAGCAACCTATTAAATGTTGTTAAAGTTAAATTAATTCGATTTTTAACTTGGAAATATTGTATATTTTTATGAATCATTTTGGTTGATTGTTTGCCCGTAACTTGCATGTAATTTTACAACGATATCTTAGTATCTTTTCGTTCATGGTATTTGACGAAATGCTTTGACCCTGAAATGTATTGTAGGTTTATTTACATACACGAAAAAGATACTGGGTCGTATGTTCGTGAATTCAGTCTATGGTCGAGAAGAAAACGACAAATCTTCCAAGAAATTCCATTGTCATAAAAACTTCATTATGAATATAACTCGAAAAAGTCAAGTATTCTATTGTCATATCTCTTTCTTTTCAAATATCTTCATCCTAGTGCAATACGTTACAGGTTTCTCAAGATTTCTGATTAAAACCACTTAATATCGTCTTGACGATACTGACTATTTTCATAGATATTATTTGAAAAAAACCCTTCTACTCAACATTTGATTAACTCCGTATTCAAAGAAGGACCTTTAAAACACGAAAACAAATCTTCATTAAGAGTATTTCCGGAAATTTACTTGGTTCGCAGAGCAGAGGCCGTTTCAGTACTACCACTGTTGAAAATGAATCAGCTACTTATAAATTTGCATTTTGTTTCGTAGTTACATTGATCGTCATATCCCTATCAGAATATCACAATCATTTTTTCACCTAAGCACGTACACGAGTTTCTGAAACATCGCGATTCTGAAGTCTGGAGGGACTCAGATGCTGTATGCTGTAACGGCATACTGCAAGCTAATTTTAGAAAAAAATCGGGGAATTATTTCTATTAAAAGGCCGCGATACGCTGCCTAATGATCGTATTTGAGGAGTCCAAACCGACATTATTATTTCACTATCTGAACACTTACCAGTAAATTATTCATGCCCTCAAAATTCGAAAATTGCACTGACTACCGAAAGCGCACCAAGTCTTCTAATTAAGTTCTTATTCCTTTCCCTCTACGATTCAGATAATGGGATTTATCCTCTTTATGTTTCCTAATATCTGTAATCATATTTCGGGTAAAGATTAATGCCCTTATTTGCATAGATTTTTTTTTAATTTTTATTTATAGTTTAAAATGATTATATTCTCTCTACAGAAATTCGGAGTTGCTATCTCATTACAAGAGCCTCTGGCATCTCCCGATCACTCTTAGTCGCCTAAACCCGGTCTTGAAGGCCCTGGATTGACTGCTCACACAACTCACTTCATTTTTTGTAAAAGTAGATCATGTCTCATGTCGGCTCTATTCTGATGTAAGAACTACAATATCTTAGATAAGAGACAAGCCAATTTTCAGGCAACTGTCAGCATTTACTCCTTGAAATTTTACGCCGTCGTTAATGAAGTTGTAAGATAACTCCTTGAGGAAACTGTTGAGACAGCTTTTGCTGGAGATTACTTTTATTGAAACGGGGTTATGGGTCTTTCTATATAGCTCTAGAAAAGAATCATGAACAATAGAGGGCATGATAGAAAAGTAATTAAAATCAAGCAGGTATGGTTTAAAGGCAAAATTCAAGGTTAATTCGTTAATATATATATATATATATTCCGGTTAATCTTGTTTGCATTTTAACGTACTACAAGCACTTTAGATACCGTAAAATGATTCCTTGAATGATGTCTCTGTCGCTCTTAAGCCTATTTCAAGCAAAACCTAAGTCACGTTTTACAGCTTTAGCATCTCTCAATGGATTTATTCGAATACTTGTCACAGACTATATCCCTGTATGCATAAGACAAAAAAATGATAAACAGCAGTATTTTATTCCGACATTTGATGTGCATTATTGCACGGTATTTAGTATTGTAGACAGACTAGCCTCTTCTTGGATTTTTTCTCTGGTGGTACAAAAACAACCTTGGAGGGCTCTGCCATGGACACTAGAACTCATCTACACAGTCTTGGATATATATGGAGTTTAGTAGACAATTTGAAGAATTTTGTCAAATTCCCAGGTTATGCTTAGGATAATTTTGATAGAACTATTGACTTATGAGGGACTGATATCTACAGCTGATGAAAATGTAAAACTGAAAGTAGTTGATTCACCTGTCAATAAAACGGTAGTAACCATCACGAAAGCCCCTTTTGATCTTCCGGAAGCTGAAATGGAGAACATTTTAGGCGTTTATTGACGAACTCATAAGACAAAGTCTCAATGGAACGTTCAAGTTAGTATACTACTTCCCTTGTCAGTTGTTTTTTAGTTTATGGGGAGTCCTTTTACTTTTAATTATGGAACATTACGAACAATATTTCAGGTGTGGAGAAATAGGACATACAGTAACAGTATGCAATCAAAATTCCTTCCATAAAATCAATTGGCTCAGTCTATATGATTAACCAGAGTTCGGTGAAAAAGAGTTGGTAACATCCACGATCTACCATCAATGGCGACTAGACCGGGAAAAAAAAAAATCCAAAGACACCCCTGGTCCCTAAAATCATTATGAGAGACAGCTCTGTTCATCCTAACAGTGACAAGAAAGTCAGTCCTACAAAGGCAGAATAAGTCTGGCAAAAAAAAGAAATGAGAAATACTGATCAAAACAAGTGTCCCTATGACTGATGGAAACGACTAGCTTAACGGTGATGTAGAATGAGGCTGGATAACTGAGGCACACGAATTATTTGCGGTGAATAAATATGTGGAACTTCCTAATCATAAAACCAACCTTTGTCAAGATGAAATAAAAGTTATGAGTTTTGATGTAGACGCTCGCGGAAACCGGAAAGTTTGATTGTGTAAAAGGGCTACACAATTAATCAGGCAAATATAGAATAGATTTCTCGAGAAACAAGCATAGCGCAATTTAATGTTAATAATAATTGTATTTGTGAAGTAGACTCATTTAGAACCTAAGCCGCAGTTCAACAAAATAGAGAAAAACGATTCTGCTAAATATTACAACACATGAAAAAGTCACCAAAGCGAGGAGTGTTCATAAAAATTCTGTTATAAATCGAATAACCACAGCCCATAACGTGCTAGTGGGCGCTAGTTATGGCTGGTAAACTTACCAACCTGGAGTCTTCATGAACACTGCTGCAGCAAGGAACGATAAGGAATGGGAGAACGCTGTAAAATGACAAGTAATTAGGGAACTAATTCGTTCTGCCTTTATGAGGAGATTCTGGAAGCGTAGATATTGAGTTATACATCATTACACTTAAAATCTCCTTGCATTTTGCCAATAAAAATATAAATGGTCTACTTATCGAATATGAACAGAAGACGCTGTATTCTTACATAAAATACAATAAAACAGACCTCAACTACTCAAGATACAATGTAAAGAGTACAGTCAACCTTCATTACTGAGTATCAACCAAAACATTCTCTCCAATTGGTTTGTGTATTTAGTCACTCCGGTTCATATTTTCAAAATGAAAGGTGTTTGATTTATGATGAAGATGTATTTCTTCTAATACTGAGGCTCTCTATTTAAGGTCAGAACTGGAAAGAGGTTGGAACTGTACCATTTGTCAGAAAGACTGGCCCAGCCCTAAAGTAGCTTGTTTTTCTTTTAAAGATCTGATAATAGATTGTAATGGTGCTAAATTTGAAAACCGCTCATAGAAAGTACATGAAAACAATTCAGTACACTTTTACTGGCGGAGGGGGGGGGCGACTAAAAGCTTTTTTATAGAAAAACTAGAATTGGTGATGATTTTGTTAGACTGGTCAAACATATATTACATAGAGCAATATAAATATGTGAAGCGGATAGATATTAATAGCAGTATTTAAGAAGAAATAGGCATAAGGTCAAACAAATACTAGATATAATAGCACTTATTATTTTTATTTTGGTATAGCAGCTACTATTCTTCAACTGAATTAGGGTAAAGCTTTTGATCTGAATTTCCCTTTCTGGTTAAAAGTTCTTAGCAGATCAGGATTTGGCGAAGTCTTTAATAAGTTAAATGAAATGGTATTTACCGATATACATAGTGTGCTGTAAAATCTTTTCTTGTCAAAAAAATAATAATAATAATAAAATTATTGCTGCGGTTTAAGAACATGACTTTGCACTCGTTCAAAATTTGACTGACCACTACTATTCAAGTCACTGGATCTGCAGATGAAAATCATAGCATCTAAAATCGGTTCATTATAGAAGGAAAAATCATATATAATTTTGACGATGAAACCAAAAGTATAATATTGAAGAATAAAAAAGTAAAAAAAAAAAAACAATTGTAATAGGTAACTGGAAGACTAATAAAAATCGCCTACTTAAATGGTTTAATCACGATCTAAATGCCTAGCATTCCTTAGGAGTTTTTCATTGTGGCGGTTACCAGGGCATATTCAGACTCAACTGGGACGATGTCTAAAAAATACTGGGTCTCGCACAAGAATTCTTTATGGAAGAAAGCTGACATAACTTTAGAAAGCAGTGCATATCAATTCTACATACTGGCTTAGGTTACAATTCTAAGGACTATCGATTTAAAGAAAGCTATAATAGTTTGATATATGAAAAGGTCTTTCAATATTTATTGGGAGTAAGATGTAAGCCTATAAAATAATTAACAGTAAGGAAGGACGGAAGGTCCCCTAAAATTACTTTAGCTATTTGATTAAGGGAGATATTATCCTCACAGACTCATGAGTATAAGAATAACCAGTCTCCTGATATAATTTTGATTCGTAACAACTAAGAATTAATTACTTTATAAGGGGAATATCGCCAACTGCCAGTTCATATTCAACCCCTATTGTAGCTACTTAAGACCTTATTAATAATAAGTATAGATCATTTAAAGTCCTGCAGTACGAATATACACGAGAAATACATATATTTTGTTTAACCAATTACACGATGTCCAAACAAAGCATCGGGTACCTTGTTCTTTTTGTAAAAGGATCAAGACAGCCTTTTTTATTTGTTTTTTTATTTTAATGATAAAATGCAAACAAAACTAAGCCGACTGTGTCAACACTTTGTTCAATCTTACCAGCTGCATTGCCATGCCGTAATAGCTATCAGACGACTCCACTCCACTTGGTGCATGTACCACAATGGCGTTTTACTAGTTTGCGGAAATTACTGCAGTAAGCTTTTGGTAATTATCCAGATAAAATAAACCTGTTATTTTAAAACTGTTAGATAATCACAATTAGCTTTAATCTACATTCAAAACAAAAACTTGTTTAACACGATCAAACTCCGACGATAAAAAATTCAGTACAATACGCGGCTCAGGTACATGTAATAGTATTCGCCTTATTACGGAATAATGTTTTGTGATTAATTCAACTGTACTACATTGTATCGTTGTGCAACATATGTAAGTTAATTCATAGATAAAATATTGTAAATTCCTATCAGAATCAGATACAGGCTTCGACTTTAACACACCTTGCCTGAAACTAGTTGAATTTAGGTTTTCTAACGCTGGACGTGAATAATAGAACACCACTCCTTAATGAGATGGTGCATGACCTTCGGACTCCTTCACCACAGTTGACTGGCAATCAAACATGGCTCACAAGAGTATGTTACCCTTGGTCAGGTATTTTGGGCGCTACTAGTGTCTAAACTTCTAAAGGATCAAGTCACAATGCAAAAAGAAATAAATAAATAAATAAATAAATAAATCAACCAATCAATAAATTAATACAAATAAAAAACACAGTAATGGTAGTTGTAGTAGCGATGGTGGTAGAAGCAGTACTAATCAAACAAATACATGAATAAAACTAAGGATTCCACTCTTACTGCTTTTGACTTATCTCAAACAAAGCACTAGTTGACCAGACTGTGCACTGCGAAGTTTTGACACCAACTACTAAATTATATTCTCGTGCTTCTTTTTCCTAGTGATTACACCAAGGCTATTGAAGGATGCGATACACGGTCTGCTTCAGTGTCTAAAACAATAATAATTGCATAAATGTACACTTTTTGTGCACGATTTCATAAAGGAAAGAAATATACAATTTAGGCCAAAGGCAAAGCCCTGGGACATATAAGGTCATTCAGCGCAGAAAGGGAAATTGAGAGTAAAGGCGGTTTTAAAGTTGGAACAAGAGGAAAACCTCGAAGTTGCACTAAAAAACAATTGTTCAGAGAGGGTCGAAAGTAAGATGAGAGAAAGATAATATGACCGGAGGTATAGTAAAGGAATGAAAGGAATTGCAGCTAGGGACCGAAAGGGAGGCTACAAAGAACCTTATGTAACGCCTACAGTGCACCGCGTGAGTTGCACTAGTGGCACTACCCCCTAAGGAGTATATGATTTCATGATCAATAAATGTCTCCCTGTAAATTCATAGCTATTTGTCTTTGACGAGTGTTACACAGATCAAGAAATGAATATTACATGTAACAAACGAGTGCATATGCAGATACAAGTATGTGAAAATTCTTTACATTGTATACTTAATCTTTTTGTTATATACTATATGGTGCAGCATTTTATTGAGGTTTACTGGTATTTTGAAAAATTGGGTAGAGTGTAGTCAGATCAGCGTTAACATCACAATCTTTCTCATTACTTTCTAACTCCACAATATTTTCTTCTTATTCATTTCCAAGCAATGAGATTGACATTCCAGAAAAAATTAATTTCGAGCGATTTACTATAATGAACAAACGAACAAGATTAAATACAATCTAAAAGATAATATACAAGTTTTTCTTCTCAAGCCCATCCTAGTTAACGCTACAGTAGCCATCTTTCTGAGTTTATCACCTGTGTTCAGTAACCTCGGGTCATATTTTAAAATGGGTCCTCTCTGCAACTCATCGAAGGATGACAACCAGAGCAGTATCCGGTGAGTTTGTTCGTGCTTCAGTAGCCCTTGTCGTTCCATCACATCAGCCAACACCCATAAATACAAACACACACACACACACACACAAAGAACATACACACACACACACACACATGGTCTTCGTCAACAAGATTTAGCTCAAGGCCAAATCCAAAATAATGTTTCGGCCAATATCGGAACTAGTTTACGAGATGTGATCTGCATATCAAACGCAAGTATCTTATAATAGCGTTGAATATGCATTAGGAGCCGCTTAGGCAGCGTGATAAGATGCATTCAACGAATTGGTGAAACAAGTTTCCTTCAAATGAACTTATTCTCCAAGTGCCATTCGCATAGTGTCGTTATCCTTCGGAAATGCTTCATGTGACACCCTGGTGCCTTTTGCGGGAAGTGAAAATCTCAACGTCTTTTATGACTCGCTTGTAATTCAAACAGCTAATGGACCACGTCAATAAATGAGATGATAACAACGCTGAACCAGAAAGCACTACTGTCAGACTCGGTGAACCAAATCAGGATAATACCATCCGCCAACAAGACAGATCAACTTTCACTTTCCTCTAAACCTTCGAAAAATAATTTCTTGTTCATCTCCGCGTTCTAGTTCAGCCACTTTTACTGTTCCCGAGATAGGATGAGGGGAATTTTGAGTGGGGCTGTGATCAAAACCACTTTTTCTTCTGACCCCCCAATCACACGTCTCACTCTCTCTCTTTATGGGGAGCCATTGTCTTTAAACACTTTTATTCACAACAAAATGAAGATAATGTGTTTGACAGGGATATTACACAGTTGTTTTACTCCTAAAGGAAAAATGAGCATAAGTGAATCACCTGTTTGTCGATTCAATCCTCTTCTCATAATTGCTAATTGATCTTGGCATTTGATCTTTACGCGAGTCCTTGAGGACCCACAAATGAGGATGACAGAAGGGGGAAGAGAACGAGACCACGAGGAACGAGGTAGCGGCCATGTTGATGGTGATGGGACAAATCCCGGTATTCTTGGAACGTCCTTGAAGTGGTCCAAGGACGTCGGGTAGCGCTTTACAACCAACAGTCGAAAAGTCAGTCTCGTGGAACCATTAGCAGCCACAAAGGTAACGGTGAGGAACGCCATCGGTACGATCCCTGCCGTCGGTTAATTCGTCCCTTGTCCGCACAAAAAGAGGAAAAAAGAAAAAAAATTTACCGAGACGCAGATGACAGCCGTTTGATTTGCACTTTTTTTTTTTTTTTTAAATCTTCCGGTGATGCCCTATATCTCTGTTAAACAGACAGTGAATGATCTGAAATCTGTTACTCGAAAATTACTATATTACACTTAACTGGATCTTTGACACTACATCGATGAACGTCGTCTTTTATTCCGCCATTTCAAAAGGTCAATGATGTTCTTGTACTAAATAATGTGTTTCGAAATTAAAGATTTTTATTGAAATGGGTCATTCGTAAGAACGAGGACGGTCAGTCAAATGTAAATTTTAAATTTCTCAAGATAAGTTCATATTTCAATACGTTTTATTTTAACCAAAATTCCTCCCAAGATAAAGATTTTCTCTCTGAAGTTATCCTCCACTAGTGTTGGATTCCCTAAATGAGACACTATTTGTAACAAGCCTTTTTTTTTATACCTTGCAGGATAACTTAGAATAGGATGACTAATGAGGCTTGGCTGAAGGTAAACTTAATTAAATTTCTTAAAGCAAAGCTGATTCTGACCTTCATTTCTTTGAAATGTTATTACGATTTACAGTAGACCCTTCGTGACGGCAGTAGCTTCATGTTCATTGTGCTAAGACATGCTTTATTCGTGCCAGCTATCAAATACGACTTGACTGAACGTTATCAGTTAATTTTAGGTGGGAGCTGATGTAGGTATTTTGATGTTCAGTAACCATTACCATTTTTACAGGAGTGGTATCCAATACTCCTTAAAACTAAAAGAAGAAAGTAAAGCACGGAAATAAAGGCAATAAGTGTTCCTATGAATAAAAACGTGGTTGAAATGCCTGTTTCTTCTTAATCGCATTCAAAATTAATTACGCAATAATATAAATCAATGATAATCACAAAAACCTCGTGCATTCACCCCTGATGGCATAGAAGGACCAGGAAAACATCTACAAAAATAGGATTCCCTAAAAGGGAGTGAATGGGCCATTCTCCTCCATTCGGGTGTTTACTTCCACACCGCTTTCTGCTCTACGGACGAAATCCTTATTTAGGGGTGCTAGGTTCTCAGAATGTTTCGGCTTCACCTGAAGCCCAGATAGGATTTTCGTCAGTTTATTCTGGTTACTGTACTGTGTATGTTCAGTATAATGCTAAAAATTCTTTGCTTTGTTAGATTTCTGTGCGAATTTCGAACAGCTTTTTCTTTCGGTACTGGGTAATAACCTTTTCCTTTCTTCTGATTTCCTGATTTCTATATGCTTCACCTACTTCAAGAGGTGACCAACTGCTTTTTCTGGAGTTAGTTACTACTCTTTCTTGGCAACTATTTGTGCTGTTAGACAAGAAAATAGAATTTTCTGCAAAGTCCTATTGTCCTGGAGAAAACTGCGTAAAATAAAGGTATTTTTCTGGTTTCGCTACTACTACTACTATTATTATTATTATTATTATTATTATTATTATTATTATTAAACTTGCCATATTCTCTTGAAAACACACGTCCCTAATGAAAGGGCTGTCATTACACTGTTGCAGCTAATGGAGATTTTTATCGTTCTCTTTTGGTGTTCTAGATGTTCCGCCTCATAACAGAACTTTCCTAAAGGCCCTGAAAAATCAGATATTGTTTATAGGAAAATCAAATGATCATATTTTGCAAGTATATAACTGGCATATATAGCGGCAGGAGCAAATTATCGGAATGGACAAGTGTCGCCAGGCAGTGGCTTTCTTAAAACTACTTTGTCACAAGTAAAATTTTATTAGTGTATAGCAGTTATATTCAAAACAAAAATAAGTATTCATTTCAACAACAAAAAATACACTGAATCGCCATCAAGTTTATTTTGTGATATTTTTTTATTAATCGCAATAAAAATCTCAAAAACAGCGTCTCCCTCAAGCAGAAGTCTACAAAGACGCACTCACCTGCATGAACAAACCAAGGAACAAACACACGCAAGCAGTCTACGAGAAGTCCTAGGGTGTGGTCATAGAAGCTTCATTTGAACCCTCAGTATCCGTAAGTTAAACCCATCCAGACCGGGTAAGTTTATTTTCAAACTCCTCATTCTTTTAGCAAAAGTGCAACTCACTGTCATAGTAAGGCACTGAGTAGCATAAAGGATTAAGGCGAGCGTAGCAACTGAGCAAAAATGGGTGTGGATCTCAGAAAAACAAATTGCTTCATCAAAACAGCATAATTATCAGGTAAACAGGAATCTTCACCGTCTGACGAAATTATAGAATGAGAATAAAAAGGTAACAGTCCTTCAAAACAAGATCTGAAGAAATGAGCTCCACTATCAACCTTGGAATATGATTGTTGTTAAGATGATGCTCAGTAGATCAAATCTGAATAGAGAAGATGCTTTGTTTATGGGCTTTCAAAATGACTGTTTTTGTTCTTTTTGATAAAATGGTACCATATCACCATACAATCTTAATCTTCTATAAATATATCTATTACTACAATTCTTCCTCTTCGTCTCCATTACATATATTTCATCAACACACCCTCTGAGTGTGGCATCCAGTCTCAGTTTTTCGAGTTATTTGAAAATTATCAAAGGGGATGTCACGAACAAAGGCTTGAAGAGAGCCCATGACTGAAATATCTGTCTGAATACAAGGTTTTCACCTGATCGTTTGTTCTTAAAAAAAATAATGTTACCAGCAGGGAATTTGTCGTAGTAAGAGGTCACAAAAAAAGAATAAAAATCTTTCACCTCATTTTCCTTTATTATTAAGAATGACTTGATGCATATAACAACTCATCAGTCACGTATTCATTGTAATAAGGGGGCATCAATGTCGGCTCTTGAAAGTGTATGAATTCATTTTGTTTATTCATGTACAAGGAAGCATCTTCTTTCTCCAACTATTATTTTCCAGGGCAATTGTGATTTGTAATTAAACCAATACTCCTGTTAAAAATGGAACAACGACTATAATACCATCAGACTCAAATCAGTCTGATGTCATTTGACATCTTAGGGTGCCTTTTCAAATACAAACAGTTTATGAAAAAACCTAAACCATAAGTCGAATTCGCAACAGATTTTTCAAAATATACCCTCACAAGATTTAGTCCGTTCCTTGCTTAAGCATAATCTTTTGTAAATTTCTTGGAGATACTGCATAATTTACTAATGGAGAATAACTTCTCCAGTTTATATAGATCTGACCTACAATTTCAAGAACACCGAAACTAAAGAAAACAGCTACAAAGTAGCTTGAAGCGATAAGAGAAAGCAAAATCAATATTAGGGAAATGTACTAAATCCCAAAGGCGGGTTTCGCTATGTTTTCAGATGTGATTCTGTGCATAAAATATGTTGTTATATTCCGTAGTGAGATAGCATATTATCTAGAGAAGTAAAGTCAAATTTACTTTTCCCTGTTCAGGCTGAATTAGATGGTATTCACAAATGCATGCATCCCGTATACGCCATCTCTTTCATTACTACAAAGACAAAGTTTCATGCATTTTAAAGGCCACTGTCTTGCTATCCTATCCATAAATACCGAACATGAAAGATCTGACATTTAAATGAATACAGGATAAAAGAAAAGCTGCATGGCACATCTATGGGATGGCTGGCAAGTCTGCATGAAATGCTGTCGTTTTATCCAGTCATCTCTTGCGACTCAAAGGTGAAATACGGGGATATGCGAGACGATGGTAGAGTGAATGGAACTGAGTAAAGGTCGTTCTTGTTCCAAAACCTTTTGTTTATGTTGTCTCTTGGTGTGTTTTCTTATTGATGCTGGATTAAAGCACGTTTCTACAGTCACAAATGTATCTTTGTCATGAGTACAATTTTGAACTCTCATGTTTGCTAGTCAATTGCCGTAGGAATAAAAACAACTATTGTAAATGATGATGAGTAAACTTCGCCAAACGAGAGAACATCTCATTTGTGTCAAAAAATATGGGGAAAATTACTGATATTCCCACTTTGTTCTTCCCGCTGTTACTTTGACAGAATATATTAAAATGTAAAAACTAGGACCTTAAACATGCTACACAGTCCTCTGCGAGGTGAATTTTATTGGCAGGTAAAGCAATATTTGCATTCTGTTTGAAACTGCATCCAATTTTTAATGACTTTTGCCATTTTAGTAGCCTCATAACCTTGAAAGTAGGTGTATAGTCACACAATTCTTCACGGTCACTTTTGGAGACCACGAGATATATTGCGACTCTGGCAAAGGTACTAGTCCCGTTACTAGTCTTTATAATTAAAAAATATAGATTTTAGATTATCCATACATAAGAAATTCAAGTAATAGTATCAAAAACAAGAAAGATATTAACACACCCCTTTCTTATTAATGCCTTAACAAGAATATATAAATATGGAAGCTTTGCAGCAAAATATTTACTGTTGTCAGTTGTTTCTTTGGGATATCCTGTCAATGTAAGTTGCACTGCATTGTACGAGACAGATTTCTTAAAAAAATTCCTGAATGTTTCGTGAGATATAATGTTTAAAAAATGTAAAATTCATCTACTTTATGAAAGTGAAGTTGCATCGGGGGTTACCAAGTAAAGGAACACACAACAGCCTTGAGAAATCCATTAAGCTTTTAACGTTTCTTCTTGTTAAGGTCATTATTAGACATACAATGACATTTTTTTCAGGCGGGTAAAAAATACTGATTACTTGTTTAAAAGTTAAAAAGAAACCTGATAGTTAAATGGTCATCACATACACAAATTGGTCAAATCCCTTGTGTTTATGCCCATAAGGAGGATTAGTAGTCTAAACACGTATTAACTAGATTTGACATCAGGTTGGACAAAAGACTCTTTAGTCAAGCAAGGCTAAATTGAAATTTAATAATAATAATAATAATAATAATAATAATAATAATAATAATCACTCGATATATGAAGGCATAAGGGATTTAGTATTCTTTTCATAAAAAAGAACTGAGGAGAGAGGAGTAAATGACAACACGTAATCTTTACTAAAATAAACATCCAATCAATGAAAGGTGGACCTTTACTATTCCGTTATAAATCACTAACATCCCCATAAATCTAAGGAAAATACTTTGGATTCCGAACTTACTACTCAAAAATCTGTGATCGAACATAATTCCTCATTTATATTCATAAAAAAATAAACATTAAAACATCATATAGTTGCCAGTATGAAAAAAATAACTATCCATTTACACCCGATCCTCTAGGCCCTCAAGCACTGATGTCCATTCTTTGGGCTTTAGCGAAAGTTTTACAATAGTCGTTGTAAAACCCACCAGCCTCTTTCTTTCAGACTTTTTGTTTGTTTGTTTATCTTACAATACAATGAAACGCACCTCACTGGATATGTACAGAAGCAAATACCCCTTTGTTACCGTCAGGAAATGAATTTCGGCAGTGAAGTTCAGTAAAAAAAAAAAAAAAAAAAAAAAAATGTGCCTAACAAGTCAAATATAGGGAATATAAATTGCAGAGAAAAAAAGAAAACGGGGAATATAAGCATTTTCGCAAAAATTTTCTTTTTGCTTCTGCTACGTCTGTTTGAACTTTTAACATGGCTTACAGGTGACTTCATAGCTATAGGTGTTATTAATACTGTAATAAATGCTTATCTTCATTTAGAATGGAGCGGAGAACATAGAGGAGAACACTTTCTTGTTCTTTGTTTAAGAGTCGTATTTGATAGCTCGTTTATATATATATATATATATATATATATATATATATATATATATATATATATATATATCAAAATACATTTGTCTTACGTCACTCTAGTTTTGAAGAGAGTTACTTATTATTTAAGAAACTAACGAAAAGTAAAAACAAACAGCATAGTTTTAGTGGCACTTGTAAAAAAAAGGCAAAAGTTATGGCATTTACGGACTCTGAGGTTCATAATTTATATTGGTGTGAGCCATAATTTCTCTTGTCCATTATTTTTCAAACCTACCACCTGTCAGTCAACAGCACCAAGTATATGAATATGTGATCCACGTTCCTTAAACTATTGCATAGGTACAATCAAATTTGTCAGTTTTCTTTTAACACTTGAAAGTTCTATGAAACACTGGTCTAGAGAACACTGAATCTTAAAGGTGGCTTTATTCAGAAAATCGTGAATGATTGTGTTAATGTTAGTGTTTTTCTTATGTTCATATTATACATACATACACACACACACACACACACACACACACACACACACACATATATATATATATATATATATATATATATATATATATATATATATATATATATATATATATATATATATATATATGTATGTATACATGTATAACCGAATCACGAAAATATGGAACGTGATGAATGCTCAAATAAAGGCAATGCCACGAAGGAAAGGGAAACGACGGAGTGGTGCTAGGCCTTTCGACTTATTGTCCTTTACTTAACAGACTGATAGAAATATAAAAATAAGTTTACAAAGCAAGCTCTTATAAATGACAGATGGGGATTATAAAGGAAAATACATACCTGGAATCCAACACAGTTGAAGATTTAGTATACCTACCAAAACAGAGGTATATATTCAAGAGTTTCACAAAAGATTAGGCCCAACCGCTCGAAAGCAGGGACAAGTCAGTTAACAGATTATACAGGGAAAGATACTGACCACCAAAAATGACCGTGGAAAGAGTAAGCTGATTACATATGTTACAACTCAACTCAATAATTCTCCTTATGGTAAACAATAAAAATTTTTGCAAAGTGAACATTTTTTTAAAATATATAAATATTATTTAACATAAGAATGAACAGAATATATACATATATATATAATATATATATATATATATATATATATATATATACATATATATATGTATATATATATATATATATATATATATATATATATATATATATATATACATATATATATGTATATATATATATATATATATATATATATATATATATATATATATATATATGCTTATAGACAAATCGTTTCATTAATGAAAAATCAGCTTTCTGCCATTCTGATGATGCAATGTTATACATTCCCGTTACGTAAAATCATAGAAATTAACATTAATATTATTAATTATTACAAAAATAGAAGAATATCATATTGCCTCTTCGTTTGCAATAGCTTACAAAATGATTACGCAGTAGTATCACGTATCAAACTTTATCAGCCCGTTGGCTTGAAATCCTTTAATAAACAGCACTGCTAGAAAGATGGGTTAATACACACCGAGATATCTAGACGACCTAAATGACTACGTGTGTTATTCGTGATGATTATTTCTCTCAAATACATTTTATAGCGTTGTAACAAATACAGCAGCAGCAACAACAAATAATAAACAGTGCTTCTATCTTTCAATTTTAGAGTCATCTGTAGACGCAAGTCGCATGTATCCAATAGGCACTGATGTGCAGTTGTATAAAAAACGAGGGTTCACAAATATTACTGATAACTACGTAATCATATACATTTTTTAATGAGTTTTTTTTTTTTTATTCATTTCCTTTACAAGATTGCCCATGCGCTTAAATTTTTGTCGGTATCTTCCTTGAAAGCTTTTGGGAACGTGTAGATACAAGATCTTTCCCGGTAACGAAGGTCGGTTCCACCGGTCACTGATTAATAATCTGTCTTTTGATCATTCCCTCTGACTAATCCTTGGCCTTTTGAAAGTGAACTAACTTGGATGTGTGGTCAATTTTGATGTTATGGAATTAAGATAAAAATGCTAAATATTATAAACTACCCTCCTAAGTGTGTTAAGATATCGGCTGACACTTAGACGGAGATCTGATTCCCTTCTTCTAACCACACTATAAAAAGACAGAAATGCATATCCATAAAGATAAACATTGCAGCTAATATAACTTTCTGTGTTGTACTATGATGTAGTTTTTCTGATGAACAGGTTTTACTCTGAGGTACTACTACTTTTCTTTCTACCAAAGAAATGTGCCTACTGATACCGTTCGGTTCTCAATTAAGTGATTGATCTCTCGTAAATTTTTCTATGGGATTCTAAGAAAATAATAATGAAAAGAAAAATATCTATGAAATTCTGTTTTATTCACACTTATCTATTAAGACAGACTGTCATGCGTGCAGCAATGTTAAACCTTCAGAACGATCTGAACCTCATATGTTTATACTTTGAACCCAGACACCTTGAAGTTGTAAGGTGCGAGGAAATCTTCAAAAAACAATATAAAAAATAAGAATTAAACTAATAAGAAAAAAATGGTTAGTGAGAGTATGAAGAACCTATAACTAGTAAAATATCTGAAGCTTAGTGCCTGAGTGAAGAATAATTGAAGAAGACGAGAACCGCGATTGATTTTGCGGGAAAACTAAATGATCATTATTTTCTTGCTGTCCATCTTAAATCACAAGAAGCGTTATAATCTTGAAGTCATGGCTGCTAATTGGTAGTTTATATCAAGGGCATGAGAAAATGAACGACTTGATTGAAATCCTTCGGTCAAGATTTTCTCCAAGTTTATTAAAGGTTATTTCTTTTTCAGCAGTTCTCTGTCTCCTCCATGATTTTCTGTGGCCCAGAACAATGGCCTTTTTTTTCTTTTGCCACTGCCAAGCAAGCACTAATTATGGCCCTGGAATAGTAGTGGATAGTGTATCTGAAGGAAAGTTTGAAAAAAATGCAATTACCGTCCAATTTGATTCAGCTCTAGCACTACCGCTACTTGGCAGTTGATTAATTGAAAATGCAAACCCTGAACTCAAAAACTTGTTAAGGAAGCGACCAGATTTGCTTTTTATAACAGCAGCGCTGTTGTGAATTCGAATAGTTGAACGTACCCAAGTTTACTTTCGTTGCTTATGTTTCTATATCGCTCTCAAAGAAGCTTGTGCTCTCTCGTAATTCGTAGTCTTGTTGTGCACTAAGCACTTTTCATTTTCTACTATAAAGTAGTCTAGTGCGGTTAACTGGCAACGCAACTTTCGTTAAAGTGCGAGGAAGTCATTACTGACTCTGCCATTAACGGATTCATTGCCTTGTTGTACCTCCTTAACAAAAGACAATACAAAGACCAGAGATTTTACTTCAGGGTCTAATAATTAAGCCTATTCATACCTCGTCTAGCTGTAACATGACAAGGTGTCTGATAATGAACAGATATACTTGAAAAGATGCCAGACACGACGAGGTCGTTACAGGCTTTTACTCCCCTTGCGAATACTGTGATTTATTGCCTAATAATGTGTGGACCTTCAACTGTGATACGGAGGAACACACAAATATCTTTGACCCAGATACAGATATAAAATAATAAGCATTTTTCAGGTAATACCGATCTTTTCTTGGGCTTCTACGATATGTGAAAGAAAATTACGAACTGTGAGAGACTGTCTACTCCCCAGAAATTTAGGAAAGTAAAAAATAATTATTTAATATATATATATATATATATATATATATATATATATATATATATATATATATATATATATATATATATTAAAAACATTGTTGAAAACCGGAAGGATAATATCTTCTGGCAACATTCCTTCTAAGATAACAACAGCCTTATGATATGAAAATGACACTCAAACACATACAAACAATATATAATATATATATACACATATATATATATATTTATAATATATATATATATTTATATATATATTATATAATATATACATATCCTATATGTATTTATATATATATACATATATATATATATATATATATATATATATATATATATATATATATATATATATATATATATATATATATATATATATATATACATATATATATATATATATATATATATATATATATATATATATATATATATATATATATATATATATATATATATATATATATATTATATATGAGCCAACCAATGTTGCCTGAACATGAATATGCTAGACAAAGTAAAGACAATTAATTATGAAATAATTCTCTTAAGCACGTTATATTTTTGAATTTTCTCACCGAGAGTTTCTTGATAACAATCCAAAGTCTGCCTTGCTGAGAGATTTATGTGACCTTTCACTTATTTCGTGGAGTTTATGCCTTGAATTGACAAATGACACGGCAGTCCTAGTTTCAATCTGAAAACGTTCATTGAGATGTGAGAATACTGAAAATTTTTCAAGTACTCTGATTGTTTTAATCCCCTTCCCGTCCGCATTATGAGCCCATTTTTATTAACATTAAAAAGATGTATGCCCTGAATTTCATTAGTTCGTCCGACTATGGCAGGCAAAAACTGCTGCTAAATTGCAGAGGTAAAGCTACACTACAAAGCAGATCTTCTTAATGCAGCAAGTGCTTATGGTAAGAAAGAAATATGCTGTAGTCTGAGGTAGTCGCTCGTGGTCACTGGTAATCACTGGCGCACATGGATTTATTCCTTCATTTATTATGTTCATGAAGTCCTAATAAGCATGTATCATGGTGAAACCTCAACCTTTATATAGTTTTAATTCTAGAAACTTAATTAAAATTTTAAAACCGAAGTGGGTATGAGGGCGTTATGAAAACGGAGGTTTTAAACACAAATGGCACAGATGAAATTGAGAAAACCTTTGTAATTTCGGCAAATTTCGTTAAATGAATTATTTTCTTACATGAAATCCATGGGGTTGCAACACTTGGTAATTACATTTTGGCATTATAGCGAAAGGTGAAGAGTGTAATGTAATTTCTGTGTAATTTATTTATATATATCTGGAGACCTTCGACTTTCTCACATGGCATCGTAATTGACGGGTTGCACTGATACATGACAGTTACAACTTGTGTAAAATCTGAGGTCATTGTGACATTTACCGAGCTGTAGTAGCCATTATGGAAAATGTCCGTTTGATACGTAGTGACAACATAAACCGAATGAAATGTCCCATATGCTTATGAAATCCATATAAGTATTTTTCCTTAAAATGATACCCTTTACCTCTTAGCCAGGATTTTAGAAGACTTTGCTTAGCCAATACCCTGAGCTGGAAGGATGGTTGAGGGTCTCTGTGCAAATGACGCCTGATATTCCATACTGTCACTCATCCAATAACTTACGTCACTGAATTTAAAATTAAAGCTATACTGACGCGTTACTACTGTCGACTGGGAAATAAATCCCTTCGGGAAGCGGAATTACAATCTACCAGTACAATTTCAGTATTAGTATGTTTATAAATATGCTGCTGCAGTTACACTTATCCCAAATCCATCATTCGCATCTCAAGAAGAACGTCAAGGAATTACATTCATTCGGTGTTCCCTAATTTACTCTCGTAAATAGTAACCTCTGAACAAACTCTAGGTGGCCAGAGATTTATTCAGTCTTACCCACTGACACAAGTATGAGATTGGAGATGTGTATTCATAATAAAAATACAATTATTTCCAATCTGAATGAAGGATATGCAGTATACATACATACATACAATATTATTTATAATCTGAATATATATATATATATATATATATATATATATGTATGTGTATACATACATATTATATATGTAGCCTATATATATATATATATATATATATATATATATATATATATATATATATATTATATATATGTATATATATATATATACACATATATGATTCATATAAGATTATTAACATATCATGAAAGCCTGTAGCCGATAAACAGTCTTTAGTACCTTGAATTGTTGTTGTTCGAACAGTTCATCGACTTGATAATTTCATCTAGATAAAAATTCTTAACCAAGAAACATTTGCACTTCTTGAAATAACATGTGCAAAGGCACCAAGCCGAAGACTATCAGAGCAAGAGAAACTGGCATATGCGCTTCGCAGTTTTTGATAACATATTACTGCTTTAAAAACGTCAGACATTTTAGGGAAACCATTTATTTCAAGTATTAACGGCTTTGGGTAACTGTCAGAAAATCTAATCATACGTAGCAAGACATACTTGGGGTCGGTAGAAAATATGAGGAAAACACATTTTTATCTACTAGTCCAGTTATTGCATTCTCTGCTGCTTTTTCATCAAAATACAAACTGGAATATTCACATTTTCCAACAAAACTTTAATTACAATATATATGGCATTCACAGCTTCCAGCGGTAAAATTAGCACTATTACCGTAAAATTAGCAGTACTGAGGCGTGAAATTAACCATCGTATAATTTCCTTACTTTTAAATATCATCTCTGATCTCAAGGTAAGTATACTCTTATAACAATCACTAGGGTATGCTTGAGTGTTCATGATGTCGAACTTCATAAATAGAGCCCTCTCTCTCTCTCTCTCTCTCTCTCTCTCTCTCTCTCTCTCCGTGCAGCTGAACTACAGACAATTCTGAAGAGATTCTCTCCTTCATATTTACAACTTTATTGTTCACTTGCAAAATCTCTCTCTCTCTCTCTCTCTCTCTCTCTCTCTCTCTCTCTGCAATAAATGTTGGGTAATTTGGTAGTCTTTCTGAAGACCATACGACTTTATTGTTCCCGTATAAATAACCCCACCGCCCTTCTCTCTCTCTCTCTCTCTCTCTCTCTCTCTCTCTCTCTCTCTCTCTCTCTCTCTCTCTCCTCTCCTTCCAGCATAATTGTTGTTTACTTGCTTTTCCCTGCGAAAACAACTCCACCGGAAAAGACAAACGACGTGAGCGAATCGTGATGAAACGAACGTGGCCAAAACAAGATGATAGGAGGTCTTTCTCCACGCGAGACGATGATCACATTAGTCAGCAGAACCTATTCCTTTTACCTTTTCCCCTTTAAGAGAAAAGGCAAATTACAGATCATACGACGCATGCTCCCCGTATCTGACGTCTCATCTAAATGCACACTTAACCCTAAAATGAGGCTGAAGGAAATCCGAGGGCTCGCGGCCTCGTATAGGCGCCAGGGATGGATTGCAACCCCACAGATAAGAACATATGGAATGCAATGCCGTCGGAACGACGCGTTCCCTTTTAAATTGACCTTACATAAAAAGAAAGACCAAGTACGTCAGTGTAACCACCCATAACTGAAAGTATACACAGTAATCATATCTGTACTATTTATGTACATGAACATGGCGACGTATACTTGAATCCAACTCGTACTGTAAGAATCTTGCCAGTACTAAACATCCGAGCTTTTGTTCATATGGTAACATTTCTATTGGAACGAAATAAGGAAAAGCAAAGGCACACTTCAAAGAGTATGGTTGTACAGAAAATAAAAACGATAGATGTTTACATTTAGCAAAGAAAATGTGATAAATAGCAAACAAAATGGAAACTAAAATGAAAATAAAAAATGCTATGTGTATATATATATATATATATATATGCATATATATATATATATATATATATATATATATATATATATATATATATACATATATAATATATATATATAATATATATATATATATATATATATATACATATATATATATATATATATATATATATATATATATATATATATATATATATATATATATATATATATATATATATACACAGAGGAGAGAGAGAGAGAGAGTGAGAGAGAGAGAAAGAGGCCAGAAAATGTTTATAACTGTCCTTTTTATGTTATGTTTAATTTAATGTAATTGCTTTACAGTGTCAATTTGTGAATGTGTACTCACATATCTGTTTGCACGAGAGCATTATATCCATCTATCTATCTACCTTCTATCTATCTATCTATAATATATGTGTGTATATATATAAACATAATGCCCTCGTGCAAACAGATATGTGAGTACACGTTCACAAACTGACACTGTAAAGCAATTCTCTAAATTAAACATAATATAAAAAGGACAGTTATAAACATTTTCTGATATTTAAATATATCTATATTAAATATATATATATATATATATATATATATATATATATATATATACAGTATATATACATACGTACATACGTACATACATACATACACACACATACACTTTTGTATATATATATATATATATATATATATATATATATATATATATATATATATATATATAATATATATATACATATACTATACTGTACATGTGTGTGTGCCTTGCTTGTGTGCTCATGGGGGCGTTTGCGTGCATGTGCGTAAACGTATGCGTGTGTATATGAAAACTATTGGTGATATATATATATATATATATATATATATATATATATATATATATATATATATATATATATATATATATATATATATATAACAAGTAGCTATAATCAAAATACCAAGATAGCTATAATTACATCACGAATTCTAATGATCTTATTAATCTACCGCCTCGATTTCATAGTCATTATTCACAAGATGGTTTAGAAATCACCATTAACTACAGTATCATCAGGTTTCTGGTAACCTTTCTTTGTAATATTTACTTGGTTTCACTGACACCGACGCCATATTTGTGGTGCTTTCCTTTCACCGCGAAAACGAAGTGATTTCGTATTTTACTACCGAATTACTTTCTCCCGGAGCATTTCCATGGTTGTACATTGCCACTTCATCTGTTTCATGAATTCTTGAAAAACGTCATGTCTTAGATAGACTATTCTGACCGAAAACGTTAAATCTGGTAAACATTAAATATGGTATGTGGGTTTGGGTCCAAGGAGACCCAAACCCACATTCCTCAGAAATTAAACTCACATCATTGCCACCAGCTGGTTGCGATGTAGTCAGGACCGACTGATATTGTGTTTGTGATATTAGAAAGCATCTACGACTTTAGGACTTCACCTAGAGACTTAGAGACTTACTTCAACAGCTTCAGTGCTTTATTCGTGTACATTAGAGTTCGTGAACAAATCCATATTATGTCTTATTAAAGTAAAGTCATTATTTCATTTTTAAAACTTAAGATTTCAAAGCCAATAAAAGTAAAGATGCATTAAAACAGAAAACAATGATCGTTCAAATTAAATAAGTATACATTAATTGATATCATCTGCAAAAAAACACTTAACATATTGCAATACAAATGGTGATGTTTAGATCTCTTCTAAAATTGGCGCACGGCAGGAAAATGTTACTTCTTTTTCGATTAAGTGCGCAAATCCCTCTCTTACATGAAAAGAAATCATTTTTCCTGGCGATGCAGTTCTCTATTCAAGCACAATGATGAAAATTCCATAATTCAGCTTCAACCAAGCCAAATTTGAGAAAGGGATAGTCTTTCTTCGTATTTTCTTATTTTTGTAGTAAGTTGCTGGACGATTGGTATACCACAGAAGTCACACTTTACTTTCACAGTTGCATAAAGAAAAGATATAAATCTTTAAGAATAATTTATGAGAATGTCGGATAAATTCGTAAAATATCCCTTCAAAAAGTGGTCAGTTTCATATGGAAACAGTAATGGCATATGTTAGCTAATTTGTTTTTCTGTTTTGAGTAAGTTGCTTATTAACTGTAGGGTCACACATTCACTTTTTGTCATGGAAATTGCTAACAGAAATTAAAAGGTATGTTTATTTTTCCCTCAGCGAAGATCTTCTATTAATAACAATCGTGTATTGGGTGTTAAATAATCAAAATGAATGCGAACATCTTCATTCGCTGCTGCTCAGGGGAAGTAATTTAACCATCATTAAAATTCTTCCTCAATATTTACATTTCCATCTTAAAATTTATTCCCAGTAGTAGGTGTGTCCTAACATGCGCAGGACATCAAAAATCGTTTCAGCAATCATGTTGTTTGTGTGGTATTCACTTCCTTAAAATGACTTGTGCTAGGAGATTAATTTATCCGAGTTGATAATACAAGCCACATTTTCTACATGTGAGAGGTTACTCATAGGCCCTGCATTTGTGCCCTTCTTCCATTCATGACTCTTGAAATATATAGATAACTGTACATTAATAAACAATTCAAGCGAAAGGTTACACTTCTGTCTCAACAAAAGGCAACCCAACATGGATGAATGAGCCCTGAAACTCCTTTATGCCCCACGCTCGGGATATCATTTGTTGTAATTGTTCCTATTTCAAATGACTTTCTCCATATAAGGTCAGAGCAATATGTGTGCTTCTAATGTCATCTTGTCCTCGTTCGAACACTTTCTGGCCAAGGTTGTTGGCAACCCTTTTTTCACGCAAAGGAAAACGAAGTCTGAGGAGTCAACGGATCGACTAGCGTTGTTGTTTTTGTCAAGCTCTGCTTTGCACGAAATTTATTAGCAAAATAAATAAATAAATACATAAACTGATCCTTGTTTCGGAACTTACCAATCAGGTCAGCCAGTTCTTTAACATAATAACTTATTTATTTGCTTATGAATATATGACCTTCTCATAGGTTTTCATAAACCCGACTGTTCCTGCCTTGCGCCCATAACGACTGCAAAACAACCGAAGATTCTCACCTTTGTTTCTTATGTTTACAGAATTACAAGAAGAATTTTCTAAATGTTTAGATTAATTTGTTTACCATGTAAGTTAAATTCTCCTTATATATATATATATATATATATATATATATATATATATATATATATATATATATATATATATATATATATATATATATATATATATATATATATATACATATACATATACAGAGAGAGAGAGAGAGAGAGAGAGTACAGGGGTTTCCATAATTTTTACTAGATTAAAGAAAATGCTCTCCTAAGCATACCTGGCCGGCTACGGCATTCGATCCCTATAGTAAGGTGAACCTGAGGGTTTTCTTTCTTGAATACGAATAACGGTACTGAACACAAAAGGACATGAATGGTTTTTTAGGAGTCGTACTTAAATTTACTTGCTCAGAAAAGAATTGCATTTCCCTCTAAAACTGAATCCCTGTTGGCTCAACTACTATCCCTGGAGGCCACCCTCAGTATCATGGTAACCAGGGAGTTATTTTCCAGCGATAATGGCAGGCGAAGCAGGTTATTCACACTCGTCGCTGGATTCAGCATCATCCACCGTCAGATACCCTTTGACCCTTTGGTTGTAGGCGGGGCAGTGACGATTGTGATATAGAAATCAGTTTTTAGATCTTTGCGAAAATAATAAAAATGATTAATGTCCACGAAAACAATAATAGTTAGAATAAATTCGTTTTGTATAAAAGGAAAGACCACATGGAATTTTTTGACTCTTAAAGTATATTTCTTTGTCATTAAAGTTGAATATATAAGGAAAATATTGATTTCTTGGATGCATTTTCATTACTCAGCGATGAAAACAATGACCAAACTGTAAAGACGGAAGAATGTAAGAAAAACAGTAATTTATCCGCGGGGTTGAGAAGACCTTCATCTCTTTCACTTTAAACGTCCGCAATTTTTCTTCTCCCCTTAAAAAATTAATGAAATAAAATAAAACTTCATAACAATTTTTGTGAAAGTCTGTCAATGATAGGAAATGGACTTTCAACCTTTATTAAACGATATTTATTTCTTGACGAGTAAAAGAAGCCGGAACTGAACTGGTTTCCACTGACAGTGAGATAACTTCGAAGAGCTCTTTTGTAGGACACATTATCTTTCATGTGTATAAAAGTGCTCCACAGCTGTTACCTTGTTAACCATAATAGATATTATGAATTTCGTGTCATGGAGACCAACTTTTTGAAGGTAAAATCGATTATGAATTTTGGAATGCGAATAGTAATAACGATCGCAAAAGGAGCGAAAAAATTTATAGCTCTAAGAATCAAAGGAATATGTATGACGTGTATCTGTAGTGGGTGAAGCTGGTATGCAAACAGTCTCACAATCACCATAAATCTTTTATGTTCTTCATTCTTATGTGAATGGGAATGTAAACTCGGCAAAACCCAAACTAATCTTTTCTCTTAAGATACTGGGAAAATTAAAAGAATTTTATATAAAATCTAAATATATAAAAATGGATTGTATGTGTGTGTTCCAGCATAACTGAAACACAACAAGCATTATCAACCAGACTTTGAATACATATGACTTACTATCTGGGAAGGAATACTGTGGCGGTAAGACATCACTGGCACCAAGGGGCACCAAAGGGGGTGGGGTGGGAACGGCTTCCCTGAAACAGGGTTGGTTCTGCCCGTAGACTTAGTAACTAAATAAACTCTACGAATTTATCATACCTCATTTCAGCATACATATGGCTTACTATCAGGAAAGGAATACCGTGGGGGTAAGACATCACTGGCACAAAAGGGGGTGGGGGTGGGGGTGAGAAGGTGGTGACATGTAAAAACAACTGAAAACGACAGATACTAGTGTCTATTCCATAGTTTTGAGGTCGCTGAGATGATAGTAACACTCCCGATGTCCTTTAAGTCCAAGTTCAGCCCCGACAATATATGGGTTGAGAAGGGGTGGGTGAAATATTAAATGTCAAAAATGCTGGGCAACGTAATTGAAGCAACTATCTTAACAGGAAAGAGAGAGAGAGAGAGAGAGAGAGAGAGAGAGAGAGAGAGAGAGAGAGAGAGAGGTTATCGATTGTCATTCACAGTTTTCCCGTGCAGCGCCCGGTTGGTCAGCTAGTATAAATATAAAAACAGGAGACAGGTAACAACAAAATTAAGAGAAAAGGGATTTTTTCCAATCCTTTCCATTTTGTAGATTTTTTTTTTTGTAAACCTTCATGATGTGATTACAAACATCTAAAGCTAGGAATCTTTTTAAATTAAGAATATGCAAAAAACAAGGGTTCTTTGAAGACATCTCCACTTTCATTTTGTGAAAGTAATGTGAACATACGCGTAGAGTTACCTTTCTCACTATATTCTCTGTTAAAAGTAGGTTGAATATTAAGAGCTTGAAATCATTCATGCGGCTAAAAAATTTAACTGCCAACCTTTAAATATTTTTTTCGTTACTATCTTTTGAACTAAGTACTTTTAGCATGCCGTGCCAGCAACTACCAAGCGTTCTCACTGTTAATCGAATCCTGATCAAGTAGGAGTTAGTTAAACAAACAATAAAAAAATGATTTCCCTCGATTTCGAGCTCACTCTCTTTGAAACCTAAAAAACTGTGCGTTTGCATGCTTAAGCGTGCATATGTATGTTGCAAATGGCTGGTGGAAACAGTAACATACTTAAATATAAAGAGAGAAAAAGAAAACCGTTGGAGCTAAATCCCTGAGAAGCGACTGACGCGACGTACACATGAGAGAACGTTACTGAAATCAGAATAAAATCAAGAGCGAGCAGAGACTTTCTTAGCTTTCAGACTGAGGTAACGAAACAATTACGGAATAAATCTGCTAAACACAAACTGACACGGGAGGTGTTGGTGGGACACATGTGAGAACAATGGCTATATCCTGCAGCGCAACAGGACAGTAAACGAACTAATACCCACAAGAAAGTGATTATGGTTTGAAAAATGGGCAAAACTACGGAAAGTAACAAAAGTGCTCCTATCTGTGAAATGATTCTAGATAAAGAAACAGCGAGTTACTGAGGCTTGGGAAAGATGTGTTGAAATGATGCTGTCTATGAAAGTCTGACTAAAGATATATGAATATAGACAATACACATGCACATACACACGCAAAATATATATATATATATATATATATATATATATATATATATATATATATATATACATACATACATACATATACATATACATATATATATATAAATATATATATATATATACTATATATATATATATATATATATATATATATATATATATATACATATGCAAATATACATACATACATATATATATACACACATATATATATGTACATGTATATATGCAAGAACTTGGCTGTGAGATGGTGAAAGGAATAATAGTTAAGCAACTCGTACGGAGAACCGAGTGATATTAGCAGTGAATGCTCGCATCACCCCATGAAAACTAACTCCTGTGTTTACACAATTTTTCTCTTCTCACAATTTTTCTCTTCTCTGCAGAGATGCATCATGAATTATAGGCTACCGAGGAGCAAGAGACCATGCCAGCACAAGACTGGCTTAATCCAAAACGAACGAACAAGCATACATAAAATACGACAAGTACATATGTTATAGAGTAAAAAATTCACAAGAACAGACAATGATAAATATTCGTCAAAGAGTTGCATTTAAAATCTGGAAAAGAGAGATACGTGTTGAACTGGGTAGTACAGGAATGGAGAGAGTGAGCGAGGGCAAAAAAAAAAAATAATAATAATGGAAACTTTCAGAAGAAAATGCTTCAGCAGTTAAGAAGCGTTAGAACGAATGCAATACTCGTACAGGAGAAAGTAAATGCAAAGCATGTACCTGTTGCCAGTGAATTATTCTCAAGAGCTATATGGAATCAAAGTAAATTTGGAAAACATAAATTGCTTTATTTTATTTTAATAATAACAAATTAATGAAGAAAATATACTTTACCATATTTGCTACGATTTTAAATTCTAGTGCTCACATACAACTCTAAACAGATTTACTTAAACTACTTCACCAACCAGGAAAAAAGAAAAGTAAAATTAAAGTTATATTAAAATATTCACCAAGCGTTCACCATTCTCAATGAAAGCCCTTAATTCTGGAGCCATTTTCTTTTATTTTTCATTAAATATCCATTCTGTATAAACTCCAAATACTTGCAATAAGAGAAATAAGTAAAAAATGCGCTGAAGTTTCTTCGGCGAAATCGAGTTTTCTGTACAGCGTATAATGCTGCATGAAAATTTCAGCCGCGGCCCATGAAAATTTCAGCCACAGCCCGGTGGTTGCCTGTGTTGTTGTTATCTATAGCGGTGCCAGACGTACGATTATGGCAAACTTTAACCTTAAATAAAATAAAAGTTACGGAGGCTAGAGGCTTGCAATTTGGTATGTCTGATGTTTGGAGGGTGTATGATCGTCATACCAATTTGCAGCCCTCTAGCCTCAGTAGTTTTTAAGATCTGAGGGCGGACAGAAAAGTGCGGACGGAGACAATTAGCCATCTGAATAGCTTTCTTTTAAAGAAAACTAAAAACCAGCGATTTATCACAATAGTTTTCTTTTGAAGAAAACTAAAAACCAGCGATTTATTTAATCAAGTTCATATATCTTAATGTGCGCTTTTCATATTTTTATACTGGTATAAATTTCTCCTTGGGTCTCAGTAATGACATCGAAATTACATTATATTTGACTGATATGAGCTCAACTCACATGCTACTGTATAAACCTGTATACGCGCATTTTTTTTTTATTTTTCGCTATCGTTTCATCGCATTCCTTTTGCTTATCAACATACCTTCCATACTGAACAATATTAAGTGTCAACGCCAAGTCAGAAATTTGACAAATGACCCTCGACTAGTTCAGTGGGAAAACGGTGAGGAAATTGTTTACAGTTTCTGTTCAGAGCAGTGTTTGAAATCTTTCTTAAAAATGCTAATAATTAACGTTATTTGAGTCGTGTGTAGACATATTACAGAGACAATATTCCGATGACTGAATTTCAGTTACACCGCGAATAGTTTCCTTACGCTTTTATTGGTGTATATATGTATGTATATATATATATATATATATATATATATATATATATATATATATATATATATATATATATATATATATATATATATATATATATATATATATATATATATATATGTGTATATATATACACACACACAAACATTAGGGTACAAATGTCGTTTAACAGCCAATTCGCTCTACCTCAGGAAGCAATACCGAAGGGGAATTAAAATTGGTAAGTAGTTCGCCACCTGAACAAGTTATCAGTTATAATTCCTCTTCGGTATCATTTCCGAGGTAGAGCAGATTGGATATCAAACTACATTTGTAGTTTAATGCTTGTGTATTTAAAATGTCTTGGTGATATATATATATATATATATATATATATATATATATATATATATATATATGTGTGTGTGTGTGTGTGTGTGTGTGTGTGTATACATGCATATATCACCTATATTTTATCCGCAGAGCTCATGATATTACCTTTCGGATACTAAAGTATTATTTTGGATTCAGGGTGCTAATCCAGTCCCCATTTTGACAGTGGCTTCAGCCCACTGCAGTTAAATAACTTATTTTTAACGGCAAGTACCCAGGTTACTTAGTTCTTACATGGGATTCTAACATATGTTCTTTCAATAATGAGGCGAGCATCTTAATAAATACATTAAAGGGTTTATGTTTCTATTTTATTGCTATATTCATGCCAATTACTTGACATCATTCATAAATCAGGCTATCAGGAAAGTACCGTTATAGCAAATTGAAACGAAGTTAAAAAGTTAAAAAGTGGGAAAGATATTCCCTAGTTCCATTTACAACAATGTCATCTAGTGGACTTTGAAATCATAAGAGCAAATGTGCTTGCTCCACTCTTACCACTACCTCCGGTCAGGTCCACTAGATTATTCAATCACAGGAAAAATTAGTGTTCCTCTGTCCTGCCCCATTCGTACAGATAATAAAATTGTTACAAAATAAAAAAAAAGGTGATGAAAGGGGTCACATTCCTACTACTATGCAATCGATGTGCGGATTAAATGCCTTTAGAGTACCCTATTATAATCTTAAAACGATTAAGTACGAATTGAGGAATTTTCTGCCCAACATCGAATCCAGTTCCAACCAAGTAAATTCATCGGGTTCAGTGATTAAGAAACCAGAAATATTATACTGCTTGGATCTGACAGAAAAATAACTACAAATAACACCATCTTTATTGGCAATTAACGCTTAATCTAATCTTAAATGGCGAAAAAAGATCTGTCATTGTCATACTGAAACCTTCATGTTTTATGCCCAAATTAATCAGTTCAAAAAATAGCAACAGCAATCTAAAGAAGACCAATACTTTGTTTAATGACGCTGACGTTGACAAATAGCACCCAATAAGCGATGACTCTTAATGAGCCGACAAGAAGAAGAAGGCTTAAAATTACTAGTATAATTATGAGATTTCTCCAACAAACCAGCTTTCAGCTAAACCCAGCAAAGCAAGTCGATAATACTCTTACGCACAGACGCGTACCAATGCACTCAGGATGAATAAGAGCAAATTTCAATTGTGAAAGTGGAAGAGGATAAGTGCAGTGTCTGGGTTACAGGATTCTAAGCATAGTAAACACTGGCATCAAAGGATAAAAAGATCAAGTTATTACAACTTATGAAAATGCAAGCACGACAGTGAATTTGAATCCTTTTTGTGAATACACATTATAACACAACTTTGCTTTTGTTGACCTAAGCTGCGACTTAAATGCCTGATAGCTGTGTCAGCTGCATAAAGGGACATAAAGACATTGGGCAATCAACCTCATCCAGCAATAACTGACAAGAATTGAAAGGTAAACAATTACTGGGGCCAACTCCTACAAAAGGAAACGTCATATGCGCAAAGGGTACATTTAAATACACACACATGCATAAATACACACACACATATGTATACATACTAGCTGACCAACCTGGCACTGCCCGGGAAAACTCTGAAGGACTCAAAAAATCTTCCTGCAGCTCCTTGTACTGACTGCCCCTTTTATCCAGAAATTACTGTGCTGACTGTCCCTTTTATCCATATATACTGTGCTGATTGTCCCAGTTATCCAAGTATTACTGTGGTAACTGGGCCTTTTATCGAGAAATTACTGTACTAATTGTCCCTCTTACCCAAATATTACTGTACTGACTGTCCCATTTATCCAGATATTAGTGTGGTGGCTGTCCCATTTATCCAGGGATTACTGTGATGACTGTCCATTTTACCCAGGTATGTGCTGACTGTCCCATTTACCCAGGTATTACTGTACTGGCTGTCCCATTTATCCAGTTATTACTGTGGTGACTGCCCTATTTATCCAGGTATTACTGTGATGACTGTCCATTTTACCCAGGTATGTGCTGACTGTCCCATTTACCCAGGTATTACTGTACTGACTGTCCCATTTATCCAGTTATTACTGTGGTGACTGCCCTATTTATCCAGGTATTACTGTGATGACTGTCCCCTTTATTCGGGTATTACTCTACTGACCTTCCCTTTTATCCAGGTATTACTGTGCTGACTGTTCCTTTTATCCAGACATTGCTGGATAAAAAAATAAACATATATGTTTATAAAAATAAACATATAATAAACATATAACATATAATGGTGACTGTCCTTTTTATCCAGGTATTACAGTGCTGACTGTCCCACTTACCCATGATTGTCCCATTTGTCCAGGCATTACTGTCCATTTTATCCAGGTATTACTGTGGTGACTGTCCATTTTATCCAGATATTACTGTGGTGATTGTCCCATTTATCGAAATATTACTGTGGTAGCTGTCTCATTTATCCAAGTATTACTGTGCTGGTTGCCCCTTTTATCCAGGTGGTATTACTGTGGTGACTGTCCCATTTATCCAGGTGTTACTGTACTGTCTGTCCCTTTTATTCAAGGATAACTGTGCTGACTGTCCCTTTCATCCAGGTATTACTGAGGTGACTGTCCACTTTATCCAGGTATTACTGTGGTGAATGTCTAAACCTTGACACAGAATTATTAACCTTAGGAAAGAAAAGCAAACCTTAATACAAAATTAATAATCAAAGGGAAGAAACTCATTTTAATTAATATTTTTCTATGGTATCTAGTACATGAAATGAGGTATGATAAACCCGTAGAGTTATTTACACATGCTCTAAAGTATGATAAAACAGTAGAGTTTATTTACCACACAGTATGATAAAACAGTAGAGTTTATTTACCACATAAGTCACAAACGGAAGGGGAAGAGGGGGCGGGTACGGGTTTGAAACCTACCCAGTTATCTAAGTTGGGGTCAAATTATGGTCACGTGCCAAATTTTGTCTAGATCTGTCAAGTGGTTAGGGTTTCTATAGTGCACAAAGTTACAAACATTTTACAAACTAACATACAAACATTCACTTTCATATAGCCTATAAGATTTATATGTGTGTGTGTGTGTGTATGTGTACGTGTGATTGCTTGCGTGCATTGCCGTTTAAGTGCGTGTTTATTATATACACCTGTTGCCTATGCTATGAAAGCAGAACAATATACTCCATTGCTTACTAAGTGAAACATATAATCACCAGTATATATAAATCCAATGCAATTAGCGCTTGCGTATATTACCACAGCTCTTCGGAGACGTCCTCAGCATCACAGACACGGGTGCCATCTTAGTGGGTTTACAAAATCTAACACGTGAGACTGAACAACTATATACCTTGTTTGTAAATCGTGAAGAGTGAGTAAAGATTCACGCATCCTAAATACTTTCAACCCTTAACTATACCGCACAGGAGACCTCTGATTAGTTCGCATCTTTTGCCACATATAAAATGCTAAACTGCAGTACATCACTAGTAATGACACAAACCAAATGGCTTAAGAAATAAGAACAAAAACATGATAAACTTCTCAGAGAGAGAGAGAGAGAGAGAGAGAGAGAGAGAGAGAGAGAGAGAGAGAGAGAGAGAGAGGCAAAAGTCTAGTCAAACGGTTATTGACATGGACAGTCAGGCCTTTTGAAACATTAAATTAAATGGACTATTTTTCTGTTCAAATGTTGTAAAAAACAGATCGAAACTATTTTTGTTAGAAGTGCAGATGAAAAAAGATAAGATATATCTGGCAAAGTATCAGTCCGAACTTTTACGTAGTTTCATGGATGTATCAATTATTGCGGAATTTCAAAGTTTTTTACCTTTAACTACTGAATATATGAAAACTTCTAGAATATTAACGTTGTCCACATAATAATTAATAATGAATGAACTTCAATTATAAATACATACACACACACACATATATATATACACACTCATATTTGTGTGTATGCATGTGTACACATGCACTTATGTATCTATTACACTGGATCTGTAGTTCTTCCTTCCCTGAAAATGGGAACATCCATCAGTTATTTCAAAACTATGCTGGCATTCATCACTTCTTTAGTATCCTACACAGAACAAAATAAAATGGAAGTAAACTTAATTATAAATGGACAAAACAACTAAATTGATGAGATAGAAATCTTCCAGTTACTAAAAAAAAAAAAAAAAAAAAAAAAAACCAAGAAGCCCCCCTAAACACGAAAACACCAGTGAGCATTATGGAGGTATATATCAACCATTTTAATGCTTTTGCTCCCATTCTTTTACGGAGAATGACAATAACAGAAACAGCACTAATAATGCTAATACTTTGAATTAAAAGTCAGACGTTCTCTGAATTTGTTCAATGCTTGTCATCATAAAATGATGACTCTCATTATATTAGACATATATAGACATAATTGAACTTAATTCCCCCTTTTTTTACATGCGTTGTTAACTCAACGAAGGCAATTATCAAACTAGTTTTTGGCTCTATCGCCTATAATTGAGGTAGTAATTATACTGATAGCATATATCAGTAAGAAAGTCAGAATTTTACTCCCTCCCCACCCCTTTATACTGGCAGACCTCGGACCGGGGACTTGATAGAACTAAGAGACTTTAACCACAGGAATGATATTTTGAATTCACCCCTCTTGGGTGATTTATCGTTAAGCCTCGATGTCAAAAGGAGAACGGAAAGGGAACGATATGAAGAAAAGAAAATACTTGCACAAAACTGAGCCTAAATTGGTTGTCAATGTTCATCACATGAAAATATAAAGCTTTTATAAGCTACGAACAGAGTGCGAATGTTAAATAAACTATAACTCTCTTTATGCTGGTTTTGAGGTCGTGGAATAAGCAGAAGTAAACATTTCTTCCTGGGTGGGATCTGATATCAGCATTAAATTTTACCTTTTTCTGTTTTCTTTGTCAGACTCTTGTACTGACCCTGATGAAAAAAGGAGTCGATGTGACAATCATACAATTCGCAAGACTAAACTCAAATTATAAGTTTAATGTTTATTAAAATAGGGTGCTTGTTTTGCCTGCTTGTGAGGAACTGCTTTGAGTACACCTTTTAAAGCGGAATCCTACAATCGTTTATGCATTACCTGAAATATACTGTGGAACAGTTATGATCATTTTTAAAACAACGGTTTTACTGAACTAGAAACACCCATTTATTATAATGTTTAAAAACCAGTGAGAGAATCTGATCACAAAGAAATATTTTTTACTTACATGTGAAACCCGTAAATATTTGAGATTTTGGAATGTCTTTTAAAAGGGTATATATAAACATACCATTACACCCAATGACGAACTAGCAGTTCAAAGGAAGAAAAAACGAACTACTAAATACTAAATTAAAGTGAGTTTTATCATGTCGAGATTATCTTCAGCCATTGTTTTCGTTACAGCCATAAACTGCATAACTAACTCATTCGTAAAGACCAGCTACACCCGTCAGTGCGTTTGGTTGTTTACAAATATAACTGCCATGCACACTCGTTATCCCACGTGAGATCTTCAGAGAGATGTTCAAGGGGTCGATGAACGAGCGCCAGGGTGTGTCTGCAAGACCTGAGCGGAAATCATGTCGTCCTCTGGCCTCACTTATTAGAAGCGGGACCTTCAAGTGTTAGACAAAGACAAGTTAATAAATTCGAATACTGGATACGAATAAAAAGTAATAAACCCTACGAAAGTCAAGTCTGTTCATCAGACAAGTTAGACCGGGAATCGATGAACGAGAATTTCACACTAACTTCTATTTACTATTTTTGTTACTATAATTTTATATATATATATATATATATATATATATATATATACATACATACATATATATACTGTATATATATATACACACTGTTTTGCAGAATGAAGAAACGTATTTATGAGGATTAAGGCTTTAAATACAAATTCATTTATTATTTTTCTTCCAGATGTGAAAGTGGAATAATTTTCTATCTCCTCTCAAGAATTACAATTCAGCTACAAGTCAATACAGTGGTCTAAAACAGTCAAAACGAATGCATTTAGAGGTAACTAAGAACTGACCAGTGGTTAATCAAAATCTTTTATAATTATCAAAATACTTGATATCTTTAACTGAGAATGTCTTCAGGGAGGGAGATAGTCAATAATTATTCAAAACATCTTTGATTGGTTTTTGTTATATAGTATGTTAAAAGCATACGACATTCTAAATGCCCCTAGTTGCATATAATTCACAATTTTCACCATCAAATTACAATCCTTTACGATACTAAAAACAATGTTAAAACCACTGTATATGTTGATAAGTTAATTGCATATCCTTCATGGAAAACGAACATAATTAGGTATATTTTATCAATTAAAATTCTTCCGACAGGTAATAAAATATTTTTGTCAGATTTAATTGATATCCTCTGTCTGCCTGTGCTAAGATTATGAACGTTCCTTACAGAAGATTTTTTCTGTCAGATTTAGTCGAATAAGATCGTAACATCAATTTCCACTTTTCAACACTCGTCCTTTGTCTGTATGTTCTACACCTTCAATTTAGTATTGTATCATTGAAAGAAGTTAGCAGAGGCCATGTCTGAAAACGTAAATGGTCAGAAAGAAAAAGGTCAGAATTATTATGGCATATAAAGAATATTACAGAAATAAGAAACAGAAATGAACTGAAATCAGAAGATTTTAAAAGAAGCTTCGAAAGAATATCTGGCAGAGTTATAGCTGAGAATAACTGACAATTTCTATACAAAAATGAAAGTACTTATTAACTGACCAGTACCAGTTTAAAATTGCATTTAATAATTCTAAAGAACAAATCTGCTAAGGTTTTAATTAACTATGAAGCTGAAAATTTTGCATCTGAAGAACAGCTTCAACAAAGTTAAAGCTGCAAATGTACTTCATCTTCTTACTTCTATTTCAGTTGATAGATTCTTAGATACTGTTATGATTCCTAATTTTCTGAGTATCAAATTGAAATATTTCTCTTTTTTTTAATAATAAAAATATTACCTGTCATCTTAAAGCTAGAAATGAGGTATTATCAATAAGAACAAAATTCCCCTTTGATCCATGAATCTCTGCTTAATCCACGAAAATTACCAAAAAGTTTTAACATGAAAATCATTTTGATACAGTAACAGAAACCCAGTGGTAATAAATTGTTAAAGCGCGGCTAACTGGATGTGGGGTTATAATTTAATTACCGAATTTTATGTAATCCCTCTGGACGCTTCACCTCACAAAAACTGAATTTCTACCTACATTTTTCTGCTTTTACGTTAGCATTTTATACTAGTAACAGTTAAAACGGTATTGTCAGTAAGTGGATTTAACCTGACATCTGATAATCTTCCATGCGATTAGCCTCTGAAGAAACAAGCTCCATTTGAGGATAAGTCGTAGAAACGTGAGATACAAGAAGTTATTTTCTCAAAGCCACTTAAAATATTTACAATCTTAAAGTAAGAGAATGTTTGGAAGCAAAGACTTTCAAATTGCCCGTCTTTGGGTGTCGTCTGATTATCCAAAAACCAGTTTAAAGAGATCGAAGACGACCAATGATAAGGAAACTGTTACTGAATTTTGCTGACTTCACTCTGGCGAAGTGACTGACTATGTTGCTTATTTTTGCTCTTTGGGTAATCAGCTAAATAGGAAAATTTTGACAATGAAATTACTATTTTCCTTCTTTTTTTTTTTTAATTAACTATTTAGTATTAAGCGAAAGGATGATAAAGTTAGGAACTTCTAATTTTTATCAAAATACTTCTGACGATTTTACAACAAAAAATGTAACAATTGGAATATTTGCAAAACTGTGAAAAATTATTTGTTACTTTTTTATGTCGAACAATTTGCTTCAGAAAGTTATCTGAATGAAAAACTTCGTTCAAGGAGATCACCAATGTAATATAACGACAGTACAGTTGCCTGATCATTTCTTGAATTCTAACAACTCTTAAAATATCTGCTATTAATAGGATTTCCGTAGAAAACACTGAACCCTAAACTGAACAATAAAAATACTTTGAATTTTTAAGCTTTTGTTTCAAACAAATCTTTAATAAAAGAAACTTTAACATACTGCAAAGATTCAGCATTGCAATATTTAATAATACAAATAGAAAACTAAGGAAAACAGCCTTATGAGCAATATACCATTTTACCCGCTTTCATAAGTTGAAAAATTGAGACTTGCTCCTAACCTAGAAATTTTAAAAGATTGATAGCCTTGTGCTTACTGTATACAAAATCAGAATAGAGTCGTGATCATGGCAGTTACAAAAATGACTATATTGACGTATTTTAAATATGAGAACCTGTTTTTTCACGAGACCAAAAAAATGCATTGACACTGATATCCGTCATGCGAAGTCCCAAGTATAGAATCAGGTTTTCGACATCAAAAATTCTCTAGTTCATATAACAAGCATCTAGCCATTTATGTATCGGAAAGAAAGGGGTCGATTCAACACTTTCACCATGATGTCTGGTCCCTTTGGAAGTAAAATGCTTAATTAAATATATGCCCATATAACTCCCGAATGAAAATCTAGATATTGACTAAAATGTCAACTTTAAAAGAAAAACTGATAATACATATTATTAATAATAGCACTGTATTTTCTTAAGTATACCGATATTGGACTTCATAATATATCACTCTGAGGGAAAAATGGTCAAATGCAATCGTTCTCTTGTATTACTTAAAACATTCCACGTTTAGTCGCTCACATCAAAAGAGCTACCTCATTATTATTCTTGCTTAAAAGGTGATTGGTCTCACACATCACTTATCACAACCTTGACCCAATTAAACAGGCAAGGACACACACGCTTTCTCGTTCATGTCTTCCACTTAACATACCCAAGCATATCTTTTCTCTAAAATATATTTAATTATTTTTTCCTTGTAAATTTGTCAATACCCTTATATTTATATTTATATATATATATATATATATATATATATATATATATATATATATATATATATATATATATATATATATATATATATGTACTATAAAAATCTGATTTTCTTCTTTAATTTTCAGTTGAGTACTTGAGCACAAATAGGGTGTCCACTGACTACTTTGCCATCATTATGAAAACCCTTCCATACTCGACAATGTCATCTTAAAACTCCGTTTAATTACTTGTTCCAGTAACATAGTCGTGTTATTGCCTGATAGGCATCACAAAGTTGTGATTTTACATAATTTTTGAATGATTAAAATCTGTACACTATCTATACCTTATGTCCTTTTTATTTTGAGCACGTGCTTCCATTTACTCACAAATTACCCAACTCGTTCTTATGACAGAAAATAGGCCTGAATTTTTGGTTGAGGACATAACTGCTGCAGTATCAATCAATACTATACGAACTGTTGAGGCACTCCAGATTTTACAGCTCTTGATACGAACAAGATATAGGGTATTTTATCGCCTGTCTTAAACGAGTATTGCATAGGCACCGGCTGATGACACGTGATTAAAGTTTTATTGCATTTGTTAAGACCAACCTGTGACAATTACTTTCCAATATAGAAGAAGGACTAGTTTTTAAATTATAGAACTTTTGTGGTCTTCTTTTGGGTTGCAATCATAAAACTGCAGTCCTAAACTATATTATTTCTCTAAGAGTTCATTTATTTTCCATTTTACTGATTTTTTTAAGAGGAACAACACCAAAAATTAGGCAATGCCCAATATCAGAAAAGCTGTCATTTATCGGGAGGAGTAATTTTCGCCGTAGGGCCTGAAGCGTTTGGTAAATTTTCCTTCTCGTATTACAGGTAGCTGTCAATCAGATGAAGTCACGCATCTAAATTTTGCTAATACAGCTTTTGCTACATTAGCCTATAGTTTTCGTTCATTTTATAATTATAAGGTACCTATCTGCATTACCATCAACCATTACTGCTACTTGAAATATTCCTTATGCTCAGTATGCTTCTGAACTGAAAGTACGGAAACAACATTAATCTTTTAATCTAATACTGATTCATCACACGGCAGTCAAGAAACAGTGTTACATTTTTTTTTTCTTGAGGCGAAAATTTTCTTCATATATTATTCATTAGCACCATTCATTGAAAATAATGTAGCATATAGCATAGTAAGGCTACATTACACATTTTTATATATGCTATGATTTCCTTCAGAGAGAAAGTTAGAATAAGCCGGAATCACATCTTTTTCGACGGTCATATTGCCTACAGACTATTAGAATAATAACTTTACTTATCACAATCACTGTCATCAACAGTAACGACAACGATAAGAACAGCAGCATAATAATAATAATAATAATAATAATAATAATAATAATAATAAATAATAAAATTAAACGCTGAAATCTTGCAAGCATCCAACTCACATGTGTTACAAGTGATTTCCACAAATGTGTCTTAGAACCACAACATCGTAAACATATCTAGAAACGTAGCCAAACCAACATAATGTGTTCTAACTCAAGCGACTTGCCCTCCTCAAAATCGATGACTGAAAATCATAGAGTATGGTATGGGGAACCTGCGTAAGGAGTTGTAAATTTAATAAACTTAAGCTTTGTTTTAGATGATAATTTTTAAAGGGCAGAATTATTTTTATTTCTAGTTCGTATTTCTGTTCCAGTAAATCAGAAGAACAGAAAAAATTATATCTGTCTTTTATTTCCGTAGCATGGGATTTACTCTTGGCTAAGCGTATGATTGGTCATGATCAGTTTTGAATTGGTCGAGTGGAGAGAGAGAGAGGGAGAGAAAGAGAGAGACTAAAAAGAGAGAGGGAGAGTGTGTAAAATATGAATAACAAGTTTTTGCTGAGAACTTCATCGTGTATGAGTTGACTTTACACGCACATTTTATAGTCAGGTAGCCTGTGTAAAGATTCATATCTGGTAGATGAGGGTTGGCAAGCTTGGTTGTAAACACGTCATATTTTGTTGTTATCCCTCTTCTCTTATCTCTTACTCTATCTATTTATCTTTTTTTTTTATCTGTCTACCTACCTATTATATGTATGTAGGCAAATACACACACACAAATATATATACATAATATAAATATATGTGTATATAAATATGTATATGTATACATATATATATATATATATATATATATATATATATATATATGTATGTATGTATACATAATATATATATATATATATATATACATATATATATATGCAATAATACAATAAAAGTAGTAATACTTCTTAGTTTTAGTAACATTCATTTTCACAACAAAATACGACCCTCATCCACAGTGAATTTATTCATATAAATTCTAAGGCTGCTGAGGAAAGTGCAAGTAAATTAGCATGAGGCTGTTCCTGATTCTGGTGAATATACTGGGAAGCGGTTTTAGTACTATTCCTGAAGTCATACATGTGATGGAAAGAGTAATTTCGTTTTGGGTATGGAAACGCGGGCATCTCTGAAACTTGCGGAATAAACCAGCATTGGGAAATATTTAGAAAGGTAAGCATAGGTTTGGGTATGAATTATAAAAGAATCGACAGAAAAACGTCTGAATGCGAAGAACTTGTGATAGAAAGGGAACTTGTCGTCAAGTATGTTGGCGGGACATTGTAAAAGCAGTTCCAGGACTTGTCGTCTTAATAAAAGTGCAAGACTTCTCTTAGACCGTTCGCGATTATGGGTGGACGAGAAGCTTGGGAAATGAGCATCATATGTGGATGGGGCTTCTCTGGAAAAGAAAGGCGATAAAAAGAATGAAAGGCGATTACTTGCTCTCAGTCAGGAATTGAGAAACAATGTGGAAATATTACTGAAGCTGCTGGAGTTTAAGTTATTTTTTTTTTTTTTGAAGAAATCAATTAGATGTTTCATAACAAAAGCAGATATCTCTAATCAATGCCAAATTAATTATATATGTATATAAATACGAGTCAGCACAGACCGTAAGTCCTACCTTTCAATACTTGCCATATAATGAGAGCCGACTAAAAAAAATTCTGAACAGATGGAAAAATGGAGCTAATATCGAAGAAAACGTCATATTTGTATGGAGAACCATGGACGCGAACAGCTCCTTCGTCATTTAATTCATTGGCCTAAGAAAAACAAACTGTAGAAATTTTTCCTTTCGGAAATTCTTCCCTTGAAAGGAAATGTCGATAATGAATGCATACATACTGTACATACATAATACTGTACATACACACAAACACACGTGTATATATATATATATATATATATATATATATATATATATATATATATATATATATATATATATATATATATATATATATATATATATATATATATATATATATATATATATATATATATATATATACACACACACATACAGTACTGTATATATATATATATATATATATATATATATATATATATATATATATATATATATATATATATATATATATATATATATATATATATATATATATACACATATATATATACAAGGTGTTTCAAAATTAGAGTCCCCCTCTACAGCATAAACTAAAATTGATATGGACAAAAACAAAAGTAATTCAGAACAGGTATTTATTTAAGTTTCTCTCTGAGTATTTAATATTTTGTGTGGCCTCCATCTGCCTGTACCACAGCCTGCATTCTTGAGGGGTATGATTTCTGCAAATCACAAAAAAGCTGAGACCGAAACTCCATTTCCCTAAGCGCTTCGGTTACCTCTCTTCGCAGGTCGTCAAGGCTTGGTATACCATCATAGTTCAGTGTGCACGCTTCAACACGATCCTTTAAGATACTACCAATGTTTTCACACACATTAAGGTCAGGGGACCTACCTGGAAATTCACTTGATGAGAAGAAATGGATACCGCTGTTTCGAAGCAGCTCCTGCGTCTGAAGAGCCTTGAAACATGGTGCCTTATCATGCAAGAATGAGACTTCTTCAACAGATAACATATTTGCAGATCTTTGAGGAAAGGAAATACTCCACCAGTAAGCACAATTTCTCTGAAGTATTCGCCATTCATGACTGTCCTTTTTCTTTGATGATCCACATTTACCGTTTGGCTGTGAAACAGAGAAAAATTCCCAAACATTCAGGAAATTTCACAACTCGGCGATAGCGCACGTCATCGCTGATATCATCCAACTTTGAAGCCAAAATGATGTCATTTTTATGATTTGGCTTTCTCTTCCTGACTGTGTAAATGAAGAATTCATCTGATGCGGCAACATGGAGAAAATCGGCTTCATCCCAATCTTTAAGAAATGAACCACAAAACCATGCACGGTCTTCTCTCTGTTGCTGAGTGATGTTGGGCTTGCTGATAACATGAAATGGCTTGATACCAGATTTTTTCAACTCACGAGATACAGCACTATAACTTCTCTTCTTTCCCATTTTTGTTTCTAGTTCAAGCGCCAATTTACGTAAAGACTTTCTTGTTCTACCCACTGCCTCAGATATGATGTCTTTTGACTCCTGAGAAAGGACTTCAGGCCTTCCAAGATTCTCACTCTTTTTGTGATGACAGTCATATGGATTTTTGATCCAGTTTCTTTTAACAAAGGATTCATCTCTTTTAATGTATTTAGCTATCCAGGAACATGAAATGAAGGATGTGCCAGCATCCCTGGCCTCTCTGAAGGTTATAGCCGGATTCGGTCAATCCATCTGATTTCCTCTGAGTCGTTAGCCATGGCTGTATCTAACTCCGTCACTCAGTCTGAAAATACAAGAAATGTAAAATTAAAAATAGCTTAATAGAAACTTAAAATAATGTACTTGGAGATAGGCTATAGCAGAAAACTTCGTAATTTTCCATTTGTTCTGTGGAGGGGGGGCTCTAATTTCGAAACACCCGGTATATACACACACACACATATATGAAGAAAATGTACGTGTGTTAGTAAACCACTCGGTATTTTGTGCATGCAAAACCCAATCAGTTTTCAGCTACCTCTCTCTTGGTGCATGTGAGAAAGCCCACAAGGAAGGTGGAGAAGACCACTGTACAGTAGAAGGCAGAAATTTCTATTTTTCTTATTGACTTCCTTATCTCTTAATAATGTCTCTAGCTTTCAACTTTCTTGCCATTATTAGTCTTGAAGTTGGTTTTTACTGACAGCAAAATAATATTTCATTTCTATACTTTTGTTCAAATTCAATGAGTTTTTCCAAAGTAAAAAATCTGAGATGAGGACGAAGTCACAAAATGGAGTAGCACCAAATGAAAAGCATTTTTAAAATCCACGTTTAGCACTGAGATACTGTAAATTCTGAAAAAACTATAACCTTCTTTAAC
>NC_089762.1:16511711-16561711 GCF_040412425.1 Macrobrachium rosenbergii
TTTATTCATCTACGGGTCTGTCTTAACCAGTCTTATTTAGTAAGATTTTAGTTAAAATGTAGTAGTTTTCCTGATAATGTAAAGAACTCCCTGTGACCATCCATTGCAGCCCAGAATCTAAGGCAGAATTGTAGCAATACCTATAAAATTAGACATGAAAACGAAGGAGGAACCACAGAGGAATAAAGAATACAGGTCTTAATTTGTCCCAACACTTTCGCCCTTCATCAGGCCTCTTCTTAACTGACTCAACAGTATAAGAAACTAAAAACAAGAAAAAATATGATAAATAAAATGAAATAATGATAAGTAAATATGGTAAATGGTATTTACAGCTATTACAGGATAACATAAAATAAATTACTCTATTGTACACAATATGTCAAACAAAATGGTAACAATCCAATAAGACAAAATAGGTAATTGTGAAAATACCAATGTCAATATATATCACATAACAGTACTGACTTTTCCTTATACGAAAAAAGTTGGTTTGTCTTCAGTTTACCTATACTAGTATTAGCTAACTGTTAAATTTCTCTTGATGAAATTAATGTTTCTGAATAAAATTTTTTATTTAGACCACTGTATGAGATAAAAAAAAAAGCTCTAAAGTGTATATTAATGGTATTATTTTCCTGATCCTTTGGAATACTATACTTACGCCGTGTATCTGTTTTTCAACAGATTTTGCTGATTGTCAATATAAGATTTATTGCACCCACAAGGAATTTTGTAGACTATGCCATTGTCATAGGATATATGGGCTGTTTCTTATCAAAGCTTTATCAATGTTATTCAGACATGAGAACTTTATACTTAAATTTTGTAATTAACAGCATGGATAACATGATCAAGGGCTCGCATGCATGGCAAACAGTATTTTGCAATGAAAGTCCGCAGTAACACTCGTGGAGTATAAAGATTTTTTGGCAAGAGATAAACATTCATCTATATCGTGTAAAGCATTCATCTATAACATGTAAAACAAAATTATTCTTGAGACCCAATCCATCTGGACAATATACAAGATAGAGAGTGCTTGAAGATTTATGCCTTATTAATGACTAGACTGTTGACTGTTTTACTTCGGTTATAATTAGAAGAACTTGCATTGGTAATGAGCTTATTCTGACTATCTTTACAGTGTACTTTGAGTTTTAAAATATATTATTACAAATTACTTTGCAGTCCAAGAAATCTCTAGTCTTATTTGTCTTCCTTTTCAATTGTAAATTGAATAGAAAGTACCAGCCCATTCAAGAGTGATAAAGTGTGACATTGGAATGAATAAAAAGAGCAGCAATGGAGAGGAGTGTGAAAGGGGCTCACTAAAAAAGTAATTCAGGTTAAGTTAAGTATACCTTAGTTTAACCAGATCTCTGAGCTGATTAACAGCTCTCCTAGGGCTGGCCCGAAGGATTAGACTTATTTTACGTGGCTAAGGCTCTAGACAGCCACAGGTGAAACAGCAAGGGGCAGCTCAGGGGAGCAAGAGGGAGGACAGACGTGTCCTAGTTGAGGTTCCAGCGCCTTCTAAGCTCCAAGCTCTTCTAAGGTCTTCTAAGGACAATGAACCTGTGTGATACCCTTATATAGTGTCAGAGGATTACGATCCCGCTCCTTGTAGGTGGCGATGGATGTTGGTGGGACAAGGTGGGGCATAAGGCATCTTGGCCCAGGTATTCAAGATGGTGTCAGTCACATGAAGTCGCTTTCTCTTCTGACCGAGGTGGGATTAGCACCTCCAGCAGAACAACACCTGAAATCAAGGTCTGGGCAGTCACTTGAACAAAGAAAAGGGATTAAGGGCTTACTCACAAGGGTAGTGGTGAGAGGAGTCGATAGGGGTGAATCTTGCCCACAGCTAACCTTTTACTGTTTGAATTAAAACAACAGACATTATTTCAATAGAACATGAAAAGTTCTTATATTGCATCTTACTCTATGTCTTGAAGGATGAGATGGCGTGTGTGAGGTTTACCTCATTACAATATATATTACAATATATATGTGCATGTATGTATAATCATGCATTTACATGCACAAACACTCGAGGACAGAAACACATGCATATACATATATACACACATATATATATACACATATGTGTATGTGTGTGTATATATATATATATATATATATATATATATATATATATATATATATATATTGTTATATGTGGCCTATATATATGATGAGTTTATTAATTGATTAATGTATTGTATTTGGCCCTGCTTTGCCAATAACACACATAACCTGTCAATTAAAGCTAAAGTTAACCTCAAAGACAGACAATTACTTAATTGAATTAGGTCACCAGCGGGAATCTACGTATGGGATAATGGATTACTCTGTAACAAATGGATTACATCAAACCCCTTTATTTCCCACTTAGTCCTGACAAAGTAAGAACGTGCGGTGATAGCGAGGAAATTACACGAACTTTCGCCCATCGGACAGTCAATTTTCCCTGCTCTTGTAAGAAAATATAATGCAACGAATGTCTGTACTTAAACTTAACTTTCCCTAATTACTACTTACTGCACGGGAATAGCTTATGCAATTTCACTAGGCAATATTAATTATTTATACACTAGACTTCCTAAAAGAAATATGGTTATACCAGGTTCTCATAGGTGGTGAAGTGGTGCAACGATGGGAAAAGATGAAGTACAGTGGAAGGATACTAGTAAATCGACGAAAACTGTCAAATTTCAGACTTACCATTACATAAGTTGTTTGCGCACTGCAACTGCCAATCGGGGTTCTCAGTTAACACTTCTCAACGATTCACTGAGTAAAACAATACAAAGACAGGAGAGGACAAAGGATAAAGTTAGCCTGAGCACGACGCATGCTCCAAGTCTGAAGGTTAGCCCCTCTCTACTGGCTTTTGTGGGTCAGGTCAGGGCAAAGCTGTTTGTCCATACATTCCTATATAGCCCCGGGCATTCTGAAAAATTGACAGAGACATCGCCGAATGTATAGGACAGAGCAAAATGAAGATTAAGACCACCTTCACTAGAGGCGACTTGGTAAAACCCTCCCTGTGGCTTTAGGCCCCTGATGCTAACCTATCAGCTACTAAAAGCGGTTATTTTTTAAAAAACACAGCCTACCCATGCCCACTTAGTTTCGACAGAGACGCCTTTCTGTCTTTGTTCGAATGATATTCTTACTAAATAATGCAGAGGGTGAACATCAGAAAATATATATATATATATATATATATATATATATATATATATATATATATATATATATATATATATATATATATATATATATATATATATATATATATATATATATATATATATATATATATATATATATATATATATATATATATATATATATATATATATATATATATATATATATATATATATATATATAAATTTCTATATCTTCCCAAGCAACCTACCTCCAAAGCTTTAATACAGAATCTTTAATAAGAAATACTGTGCTTTGCTTAGTAACGCCGAACAAGGAAGGGCACAAAATATTGGCCCCTCACTAAATCCTTTAATCACACACTGTTTATTCTCTCTCTCTCTCTCTCTCTCTCTCTCTGTAAACATATGACAGACTGGAGGATCCTTTGTTTCAGAATGCAGAGCCGTGGGAAGATTAACATTGGCCAGAGGTGGAATACAACCAGTGGCATGGATTAAGAAAGAGGCGAGGGCCCTGTAGAATCATGTGGTCTTGACCGACCATGCAGTGACCCTGAATCAAAAGATGAGAATGCATAGAGGAACGACGTTAGCCCTATCTGGACAGGAAAGCATCCTAATCCGGAACTGAGGGCTTGAAAAGACCGACCAGAGGAACAAGAAGTCAGAGACATATCTGGACGCAGTCGAGACACTGCCCTCTCCCTTGCCTCCTGCCTCCCTCAGAGTGCCGTGCCCCCTCCACGAGATCCACCTTGCCAGGCCTTAGTCATATTACCAGTGAGCCCCTTAAGCCCTCCTTCAAAGCTATTCTATGCCGAAGCCACCTCATCTACAAGGCAAAATGCTCTGTTTACAAAGGTTCTGTCATTCAGTCACATAATTTGAATTTCTCACTGAATTTCCTACTTTATTTTCAAGTTCCATTGTTTCATATCAGTCTCATCTTTGTCAATGCAGTGTTATGTAATTTCCAGTGTGCTTGTGATTACATAAAATTGTGTTCATGGCATCTTTAGCACCCTCCATGCACTGCCTGGTATGCTTATTTTTGCTGTGACCCTACTGGCCTTTAATTTGTATATCTCTCTGTTACAGAGGGAGTGTTAGCAGTGGAATCCTTCCTTGGTGCCTTGTGCTTCGTGAACCCCATGATGTCAGTATCAGCAGCATCACAGAGAAGGAGAAATCTTAGAAGCATTTACTTGTGCATAACCTTGTATTTTACTTATTAACCAGGTCTTACATACCTGCCTAAATTTCATTTCACCTTCTGACTGTCTTGCTAACGTGAATGCATGTAATTTTAAGACTTACCCTAATTTGTTTACCTACAAAATTGCCTTGTGAGTAGAGCCCTCAGCTCAGAACACCCCTTTTATTTTGTATATTACGGTTACCTGAATCAAATTGCAGTCAGAACCAAGGAATTTTCATGTGGTAAGTAAAGTAACACACAGTCTGAGTCTGTAACCGGCTCATGGTGAGCCTTCCCCAGGTTAAAAACGTAATAACACACACACACACACACACACACACACACACACATATATACATATATATATATATATATATATATATATATATATATATATATATATATATATATATTTATGTATATATATAGTGTTTCTGTCCTCGAGTGTTTGTGTATGCAAATGCATGATTACACACACACACACACACACACACACACACACACACACATATATATATATATATATATATATATATATATATATATATATATTTATATTTTTCCGTGGTTTTAGTTTGAAATATATCTGACAGGTAGCAACAATTTAAAATTTAGCCTTGTGATTCTGACTGTGGGTATTTAAAAAAAAAAAGGAAAACAAAGGAGAACCATCTGGTTACTGAGGGAAATATTACAAAACACGTTACATTTAAATGACTTACATAAATGACATCCAAAATAATGATTACTATCCTGAAGGAGATTCCTACTGGATTGAATGAAACTTTAGACAAGACCGAGAAGCTACGAAATAGGATCCTCTGAAATGAGAGATAACATTATACGCCAGTAAAAAATAGACAAAAGAATAATGAATTTGAAGATTGCATTTTTGCCAAAAAATAAAGAATTAATACTGCCGATTGCAAGAGAACGGTAACTATAAATGATTTCTGGCTTTTTTTATTTAAATTTAAAACAAAAGCTAAAATGTACCTTCAGGGCACTTTACCTAGCAGTTTTGAGGGCGACCATGACTTGCAATTTCTTCCGTAGATGCAAGGGCTGTGGAACTTCGATGGGGACTCCTCGAAACTCAAGCAATGGCGTGTGGGCTAAATACGGTCAATTAAAATATTCTTGGTTAGATCAATTGTGTTGGGGACATCTCATTCACTCCATATCTGGCCCGCGGGTGTCAATAAGGTTTCAACTTTATCCCCTCCTATGGGGCAATCACAGATGCTTTGACTCATTGCCACATTTTGGCCTGTTTATATCCCAAGCCAGATTACTTTTCCTCCCAGGAAAGATCTTTATAAAAAAATGGGAGCAACAATCTTTTAACCCTTGTTTTTAAAAATGGTATCGATTCAACGCACAACAGAAAAAACCAACAACAACAAAGGAGGGGGAGGCAATTTGCTAGCATAATATATATGTCATAATATATATATATATTATATAAAGTCTATATATATATATATATATTATTTTACCTGTACAAGGTGGTCAAAACGTCATTCAGTAACAGTTGGCCTCACCCACCTGTTAGGGCTGGTTTATATAAATATATATATAATTACTATATATATATATATATATATGTATGTATATAAATATATGTGTGTGTATTTACAAATGGAAAACCATCTGTAAGTACTGCAAGTTACATGTAAATGACTTTAAATCCCAAAATAATGAATACCTGAATATGCTTTACAATAATACCCATGGTAACATTGCGTAAAAACTTGAATTTGAAGATTGCATTTTTCGTAAAAAACAACAATTATCTCCAATTGCAAGCAGAACGGTAACTATAAATGTTAATTTTTTTTTATTTAAATTAAAATCTAATGTACCCACATAGTTTTGAGGACCACCTAATTAATGTGGAACTTCTTTTCGAATGCTAAACTTGCAATTAAAATATTCTTGTGATCAATTGTTTCGCATTCATACTATATCTGGATGCGGGTAGCAATAAGTTGCAACTATACTCTAACGCGGCAATTTGCCACATGGCAATTTATATCGGAATTATTTTCTCCCAGCAAAATTAAAAAACAACATCTTACCGAAAAAATTATCATTCAACGCTTAGCCCTTAGCACTACTGTCATAAATTCACTCTTTGCAAAGCCTGGCACATTTTGAAGGGCAGAGTGTCGAGAGTTAGGGCTGGTTTAGCAAAAACCATTAACTACTCCTGCATTGTGGAGATTCTTGGAATTCAGTGCCTATGGCCATATTTTTTTGAAATTCTCATAATCACTTTATTCTTTGCGTAAATGATTTGTGAATTATCTATCATTGAAAACAGGAAATAAAAATTTACATTATTTGTTAAAACACATACCTTTACATACCTAAATCATCAAGTCCATCATAAGAGTACACAAACAGGGACTACGAATCAAATACAGTGCAAGCTACATTTATAAGCACGTCTCTCTTTTAACAAAATTCAGACTACTTCACTATAAAAAGTGAAGTAGCTTGAATTACAACGAAAATGAAGTGAACTGAAATGGAAAAGAGATTGAATGTTAAGAGATTGTTTATTATCTTTATCTTTTCTATATATGCTCATGTGTGCATAATTTTTATCTTCCTATCTATCTATCTGCATGTAGTGTATATATATATGTGTGTGTGTGTGTGTGTGTACATCAGCTAATGAAGCAAAAGCAGCTGAAATACATTGTTCTGGATGAGTGTACCTCAGCTCAGTAAAATTAATCCGGATTCGGCAGAAATATGCACGGCAAAGCTCTTACAGAACTACATCTCTCTTGAAAGCACACTAGATTAAATGGTAACCTCAGTCTTCAGCATACTGAGAGAAAAATGGCTGCTCTAGATAATAATATCATTCTCATCTAAATCCCAATGTTGCATAGGGGAAAAAACGGTTTTATGAAATCTCTCTCTCTCACAAACACACACAAACAGTTATATGTATATATATTCATACATGCAATGGCAGTAAAATTTTTCTTTAGTAGTGGTCGTTCTGTCAGTGGGGTTGAATCTGGTTGTCTGGTCAGTACTTGGATGGGGAACCAGCAAGAAAATGCAGACGCCGTGGGCCACATATGTCTAATACTTGCTGAAAAAGAAAATATCTCAATTTCATCCATGAACGAAGGTATTGTAATTGAACCTCGAGTTCAATTTTACAAGAATTTATTAATGTTCTGCCTATAGATAGTTTTTCGTCTTGCAAAAAGACTGAATAAATTATGTTTCTCTGAGAACGGAAGCGATTCAATGACCTTGTAAAGAAATCCTGGGTGGCAAAGTTATGTCGTGTTTGAATATTTCGACATGATACTTGTTACACTGAGTGTGACTAAGTTTAGAAGGAGCATATCCGTGAGTATTTACATATGGTATGGATTTGTCAGTATAACCATCTGATAAATTCATGTTGAAGGCTAATGGATCCCTGAAAGATTAGCTTAGTTTCCACCATCCATTCTGTAACAGTAATAACTGATTTACGTTCTTGTATTCATCTTCGGTTGGACTTCGTGATTATTAATGAAAATTATATCTTTTTACGATGAAAAAACCAACAATTCGATGTTTTAGGCCAACGCATCTTTTTAGCATTTCTTTGTTTAATTTTATACCATGTTAATTTTTGTTGAACCAGTGAGTTCACAATTCATTATTTTAATTTATTTGTCCATATATTAGTTTAAATCATAATATTTCGAAGATCCCTAGATTCACTTGGCAGGCAAGAACTTGGCCTGATTCTAAGTAGTATGAGCGGAAGTCCTATGTCACTTCCACCAAATTTTCGCTATTTTCTTGAAACGAGTAACTTTCGTGTTCCGATTCCCGTGAAATATAAGTATCAAATAAATAGTGTCAAAATAAAATTTTTTATATTCAAGTAACAATAAATAAGCAAAAAAATCTTTATCAGATATTAACTAATTTCTAAGATAGTAAGTCCGAGTTGGCAAGTTTCATCATTATTCTTTACTCCCCAAAATGTGTCTTGAAACGTCATTTTTTGTTTAGCATACAAAACAAAATCATATTTGATTTGAAAAGTGTCCAGCGTCCAAATACGTCCACAATGATGAAATTTCGTGTTTTGTGCAGCGGCAGATAGCTTAATATCAGAGTGTTTGTATGTTTTAAAAAATTACATTCTCTCTCTCTCTCTCTCTAGTGGTTGTTACTCAAAAAGAATTGTATACCTGGGCATATGACAAATGATACTTTTAACGTTTGTGCACGTTTTACCTTGAGGCTTCAAAATAAAACTAATATTTACTCTTGGTCTAAAGTGACACAGCACGAAAGATGTACCGGAGGTAAAGTCTGTGGTGACTCAATAAAGAAGAAACGATTATCATGCGAAAGGTTTAGGAACAAACAGAACAAACAGGGAAAAATTATGAGGAAACAGAATACATTTTATCACAGCAGATAAATAATGGCCAAAGAGGGGCCATGTTAGTTCTATGTTCTGTTACTTTATATCTTTGTTATTTCTGCATTACAGATAATAAAAATATGATAGATTATAACACCCAAGTAAAGGTAGGCACTCTGTTCTTTTCAACACCCTTCCTGCCTGAACCCAATTCCTTCCTTCCTTCATCTTTTCATCTATTCCCTTTCATTCCTCTTCCCCTTCCTTCACTATCCGAATTTCATCAAACGTTTAAGACCAATCTCTTGGGCCACCCCCTTGGAGGTCCAGGTGTTTTATGTAAATTGCTTGAATAGCTTAAATAATTTTGTTTAGCATTTTGTTCAGAAAATTGTCCTTGACTTAAAAATTTTAGTTTTTCAAAACAAGTCATAGTTGTTTCTGCGTCTGCAAATGGAACTGTTGGAAGAGTTCTGCGCGTGTGTCTGTGAAAAGAATGTCACGAATGCTAGTACGGATTCTAAAGAATATTTTTATTAGCTACTGATAAATATTTCGCGTTTTATCACTTGGAAATCACCTACAATTGTAAGATAGAAATTTCAACCGTCACCCTTTGAATACTCTTGTGACAAAATAAATAAATTCGACTCGTAGCTGCAATTAATCTCTACCTTCATTGCTTACGACAGTGAAGAGAGAGAGTGTGAGTGGTTGGACAGCAAGATAAAAGAGATTGGGAAAATAAATCACTACAAAGATCTTACGGTGGAACTGGGAGAAAACCACACATCTGCACAAAGAAGTAAAAGTTAGAGGTTTAGGCGGCAAGACTGAAGCAGAGAAGCATGAATGGAAGTAAAACCTCAGATAGCAGTCTAAGGGACCCTGCAAACGCCTATTAGAAATGCCCACAGTGTTCCACTTGAGGTGACATCAATACACCCCAACATGGTTGCAGAACTGCTGGGAAGTCGATAAAATAAACTCAGTTAAAAGCATACACGAATCACAAAAAAAAAATCTAATTTCCAAAAGGACATATAGTACTAAGTCCTTATAAATAACTGTTATGATATAATTAACTAAGATTTTTCACTATATATATATATATATATATATATATATATATATATATATATATATATATATATATATATATATATATATATATATATATATATATACATATACATATACAGTATATATAATTTTCTTTACATTTCCCTTATTCTTCGTTCATATTTCGTTCCTCATTTTTAACTGTTCGCTAATGAAATAATACGGTATAGGAAAAACCTTTTGCTGTTTTCTTTGGGAACATGTTAACAGTTGTGTAACGACTTTCCAATGTCTGTACGCCTTGCTAATATGATGAATGAGCTAATTCCCAGATAATCTGCTTAGTCAGCTTCAGAACCCAATAATATTGCGTTAAGTGTTTATTATTATTATTATTATTATTATTATTATTATTATTATTATTATTATTATTATTATTATTATTATTTCTTTCTAGCTTATGCAAATAAATTTATTACACCTAATTCACATATCGTTTATAGCGAGTTCCTTTTCTTATCTGCTCAAAGTTCTATTTTCGTTTTAGGACTAAGAAGTTTGAGAAAAAGACTTTAAATCATATGGAAATCATTCCGAAATGGAAAGGAAATTAAGAGAATAAAAAAATTTAAATTGTCGCCGATTCATAACAAAGACCCACGAAAGGAGAACCGTTGGGGCGAGCACAAAAGCCGCCCTCCAGGTAGCCAGATCTAACCCAAGACCTTTGAAGACATGTTTATCCTCAGGTGATTAAGGCGTTATCTTGGGGAATAATTCAGATACCAATGCAATCAGAAGGTTCTGTTGATCATGCTTCTCTTTCGCATTTCTGAAGAACGACCACTGCAGTTCAGAAGGGGATTCCCCTGCGATGATTTTGCGTAACCAGACGGCCTCTAACAACCTTGGAATCCTCACAATACCTCATTTGCTATATAAACAGCTTGGTTTCATTTTTTATGGTACGCGGTAAGAGTAATATAGAATTTACAAAAAAGGGAATTCGTCTCGGCTGAGCAGCTGGCCTAACGCATGCAATTCCAATTACTGAATCGCCTCCATTCATCATTTCAACGTACTGAATCTACATAGGAAGTGAACCTCTGACTGAGAGAAGTAAGTGATGAAGAACGAAAAAACAGAAATGCTTCAAGAAAAATTAAATGTATGAAATGAAAGGCATTATTTTTCGTTTCCTTTATATCTTTCTCGATTTCAAACATTAATTTAAAGCCTACGTGACACAGCTTCTGTCTCCGCTTCCCTCCATTTCTTGGATTATTTCTACAAGAATATAATTACATCCTTCAATTATTTCAGTATTATATGTGTCTACATTGCTTTAAACTAGTTTTGCACAGATCACAGGCAAAACATGTTAAGCCTGCTTCTAAAAAAAAATACATGCAATACCGTTAGTTCTTTTCTATTCCAAGCTTTACGTCGGACTTCCTCGTCCCTGGCTGGAATATTACTCACATATATGGGTTGCCTCATTTGATCGTGGGCCCTGCTCCTATTTCATTTCGCTATCCTCTTCCTCTTTGTAGTAAGATGACTTACAGTGACCAGTTCTTTTCTCCTGACTTTTTGAAGCCCTTCGTCAAAGAAGCAAATCTACTGCTTTCTTCATGCTTAATGTTCTTCCTTGCTTTTCCCTCTTTCTTGGCCACCACAGGAGGGTAGAGCCGCCAGTGCACCTCACGTGGTCTACCGTAAGCATTATTAAAGGGTGTATTGCAGCGTCCTTTCGGCACATAATTGCACCTGTCTTTTAGCTTTTTACTTTACCTACATTCCCGCTTCCTGTCTTTGCTGTCCGGCCTTTTTTAACCATCACTACCAAGTACAACTCCAGGGTTTTCTCCCATTTTCGCTTTCATATCCTTGTACTTCATATCCTTAATTTTCTACCTTTTCTTTGACCTAAAATAACCCAGTGGCTCACAATAACCCAGTGCTTAGATTAAATCTTAAAATTTTGTGTTAAACTATACTGGTTTTAAGCAAAAAGGTCTCCTTTTCCTTCACTATTCGTTTTCAAAGCATATGTTGTGGCTCAGCAATAGTGGGTTGAAGAAACATCTTTACAGAAGAAGTAATACACAGACACAAGGAGACCTTAAAGAGCACAAAGGACTCGAACTTTCATCACAAATCTAGGACGACAGCCTAAATTTATTGAACGAAGAATATGCTTCTACTGCTTATCATATCCAAAAGACTTCAACAAACATAATCCTCCAAGCATAAAAGGAACATTTGCCAAGTGATCGAAATAAGCTCGCTTTAGTTCGCAATATGCAGATCTTACCGTCGAGAGTTCCTTTTTACCCGAGACTCCCCGCTAAGGAAAAGCATCACCACCCCAACTGCATTTAAAACCAGTTCAGACGATAATGCCGTCGCACTTACAAGTTGTTTAGTTGCCGCGCTTCTTAACAAACGTGTAATTAAAGAATCATCCGATTACATGGTTTCAATGGAACGTAAACATACCATCGCACTTTACGGCCGGAAAGAGTAAATATAGCTAATAAACAATGTAATTAATGGTGAAGCTTTAAAACAAGGAGCAGGATGAAAGGGCACGCTCTTGATTTTATGCAGGGACTGCTCATATGATCAAAAATTATAGGAAATATTCCTAGAAAATCAAAAGCGAGAGAAATACTGTTCCATAAACATAAAATTCTAGAACAAGAAAACAAAACAAGAAACCAACTGAATTAGTGGAGAAGCCGAGCCCATTGCTACAAGATGCCTGCAAGTTATTATTTTCAAGTGCATTACACGAAATATTTTATTCAAATGTCAAAATAGGTAATAAATTTCTTTCGGTTCTTCTCTCTCTCTCTCTCTCTCTCTCTCTCTCTCTCTCTCTCTCTCTCTCTCTCTCTCTCTCTCTCTATATATATATATATATATATATATATATATATATATATTATATATATATTATATATATATTATATATATTGTATGTATGTATCTCCACCAATTCCGTTTAGAATACAAAAAAAAAAAAAGTTGATGTTGTTGACGTTCAGTTCCAATATCGCATAGGTACTCTACCCCTATGGTTATACTGTAGTTTCTTGTCAACTAACGGTAACTATTTCAAAATCAGATAAAGATTGCGAATGTAAGTAATCTGAATATTGCGTTACCTTTCAGGAATCTTCACTAAAATATAAATATACACACATACATGCATGTATTACATATAAATACATACATATAAATATATACATACACACACACACACACACACACACATTATTATATATATATATATATATATATATATATATATATATATATATATATATATATATATATATATATATAATTACAAAGCGTGATGGAGTGTTTTTAAATGTTTTCCTGCCATTATAGTAAGTATTTCATCCTTATACTGAGCTTTAGATTACTACAAGTAAAATATCTTATTTCCGAAGAGAGGGCTGGCCATTCACATACTGAATGATGATGACTTGAAACCTGGCATCTGTGTTATGACAAAGGTTAAGATGGATAAAAACTGGAGCAACTTGCGTAATCTTTTTCTTCCAGCTGCAGAAACACTCTTTGAACTTTAAACGAACAATGATCGTAGGTGGGTCAAGTATGGGATCCAATAAAAGGAAGAAGTAGAGAAAGAAGACGAATTAAGGTGAAGACAAAAGAGAGGACTTCTTGGGAATGAAGATTAGAGGCAACCAACCAGGGCCTGATCAAATATCTGTGGCCCATGTTCTCTAAATTGGTTAGAAGTGGTTAACAGGTTATTAGTGTCGAGGAAATCCGAGAATATGTGAAAATTTACATCAGATTTCTTGAGCAGAGGAGCAAACAAATCTTCTGATGGTTAAACAGACTTAAGAGACTGTCAAGAGCGATTCTCTATAATGAAAGCGACAACAGATTGACCTTGCCAATAGGCTTCTGAGAGATGAACCAAGGCGACGAGAAAAGAAAGAGATGAAAGAACGGAGAGGTGAAATGATCTGGAATCAGGCCTTTGGACAGGAAGAAAGTCTGAATATTGCGACAGGATGACGAGATAATTGTTGGGTATAATGGGGAAGGTCTCGGAGAAATAGCAGATTGTCAGAATTGTGGGGGAAATGTGAACGAAGCGTGGTTATAATAGATCCAAAAAAGATTACTGAGGAAGACCAGGTAGAATCATAGGTTTGCTAGGTAAAAATGATAATAGGATTTTGGTATATCATTATTCATACAAGTTTTTATGTTCCGTGATGTAACAATGACTGTAAAAAGTTCATCTGAGAAAGTTATTTTTTTCCAGTCGTTATGCAAAATTCATAAAGAAAAGGTGCTTGAAATATAAAGAATGATTTTATTGACTATCGGACAGTCTTCAGAGAGAGAGAGAGAGAGAGAGAGAGAGAGAGAGAGAGAGAGAGAGAGAGAGAGAGAGAGAGAGAGAGGCTTAAGAACACTGCACAGTAGACAATTGGTAGATATAGCAAAAATTATCAAGAAGAACCGATGGTACCTGTACAAATACAAAAAGAAAAAAAAAAAGCTGCACATGCTTTACTGAATGTGCATTTATTCGCAATATATAATTCACTGCATGAATATGTACGTGGTTATAGTTGCGCATTGTCAACTGTGCCGATTATACTAAAGTATAGTTCATGTATGAAAATGAAGTTTATTTTGGTCAGACATCAAACATTCATTGAATAAAGCGTATAATGAGGTTTTTAAGCGAATGAATATACAATGCACCAACGTTCAAAATGTGTTCTTAGCATGCACATGCAAACAAACAAACACACACATACACAACTGTCGACATTATCACCGACGCCAAGTGGCGCAAAGGGCGTCTGAGAAATTCTCCCACTCATGCCTTTCTTATGCTTTATCTTACACAAATTTCCACACATCTCCAGCCTCCCTTCTCATGTTTCTCATCCAAGTAGGTTTGGGTCTTCTAACTCTTCCGGAGCCCACCGGAGCCCAGCTGACGCTACCATGAACTTTTCTCCCGATGGTTGTACGAAGGAAAGGTCCATACCATCTCCAGCTCCAAATACACACACACACACACACACACATGCATGCATTATGTATATATATATTGCATATTTCGCCATACATCTTTTCCTTTTGAAAGAATTGGAGCAATTAAGTAGTTACCCTACCGGTTGTTAGCCTCACTCCTTGCCCAGAGCTGTACACAGAGCCAGACCAAAGGTTGTGTAATTTCTCTCTCTCTCTCTCTCTCTCTCTCTCTCTCTCTCTCTCTCTCTCTCTCTCTCTCTCTCTATATATATATATATATATATATATATATATATATATATATATATATATTTTATAACACACACACACATATATATATATATATATATATATATATATATATATATGTGTGTGTGTGTGTGTGTGTTTATGTGCGAGCAAGCGCAAGCGCGTGGGTAGACAGTGGTATGCATAAAGTATTCTTATGTGAAAAGAGAAGGGAGAAAACGAGCAAGAGAAATAAAAAAAAGAAAATCTGATCTGTAAAATCCACAGATATCGCAGTCAAAATTTCTATTAATATCAGTTCCCGAACACCAAGAAGAAATTTAACTGCAAAAATGATGTTGCAAAGCCACGAAGATATTTCATTTCAAGGCCTCCCTCTTTTTTCTATAAGTTTCAGCCCTGGGCTACAAATGCACTGAAATATTGTTATTCGGAAATGTTATGTATCAAAATTGGGGTGGAGAAACGGGAAATATAAATTCTTTTGTCCTTTGTGTTACTGGCAACCCTAATTGAAAATCTTTCGAAATGCCTTCAACAACAATCGGTTACTTGACTCAATATAGCATGCGGACTTATTTTCGTTACACATTTTCAATTTCTTTTCGCGTATTCACGAAATGTGAAATCTACTAGATTAAATATGCGTTAGCTAAATGATGTGTACATCGACTTTTGTTTGAAATAGTTTATCTTTTATTGTGAGGAAACCGAGTCTGCGTAAATTCTCTTTGACAATAAATAAAAAGGCCATAAGAATATAAATACAATAGACCCTGAATGTAGGTGAATGGTGACGTATCACATCACTGAGATGGAATACAATATTCTGGAAACACCGACTGATGTAAGGAGTTCAAGGTTATTGAGAAGGGGTGCTGTTTGTTTAAGGAATCTCATTTATGACTCACGTCAAGTGACTTAAGGAGATGTTAGCAGTATGTATTCAGGCAATCTTCGAAAACAGTTCTAACTAATATTTTAGTAAAGTTAAAGATAAAGAGTTTTTACGAGCCACGAAGCTTTAACTGCGTTATAAAACAAGTTTTTAATTCACCATGACCAGAAAATGAGGAAGTATTCTAACTATGGGAGCTATACCGAGTTTTTGTAAGTATGGGCATTATTGCCAAAATGAAAACCAAAACATGAGGTCATTAAATGAAACACCCAGTGAAATTTTGTTCCTTAACTAACTTGGTCATAAGTCGATTAAATAATACTCTGCAACCAAAATACAAAATGTCCATAGGCCTTACATTGTGTTGGGAAGAACTTATTCGTGATAGTAGTGAACAATACCAAGTTTCAGCTGTGTTAATGACATTTACGAAAGCCAGAGTTATAATAGTAGCTTCAGCAAGGAAAACAACGAGAGAAATAGTAAAAGGTCCGAAGTTAACAAACGAAAAGTGTTACGAGGATTTCAAAAACTTTCTCTTAAAACTTGTAAGTCTTAGATAGATGGATGATCAAGACTGAAGTTAACTACACAGTTTCTCACCTGTTCCGGGGTAATACAAAGGTCTTCTCTACTTACGGAATGGCATTTCCTCTTTCTTCCTGTCGATTCATTGTGTTTTCGTTCTCATAATCTGAGACCGATAGAAAATAATCTTTGTAATTTTTTCTTGGTGAAGAACATGAAGAACAGGTTCCGACACTGGGAAAAGTAATAACCCGATATATATATATATATATATATATATATATATATATATATATATATATATATATATATATATAGTGGTGGGGTGGAAAGGGTGTGACCACAGATTGGGAAGTGCTACTAGGAAGAGGGCGCGCACAGCCAAAGTGATGCTGCAGCGGTTCACAATTACCATGCCCGTGGATCGCATCCGGCCTACCGTCCACCTATCGACCTAGCTGTCAACAAATACCAAGACAAGGGAAAAAGTCGTCTGTTCAAGGAAATAAGGGAAAATTTATATATGAATGGTCCCACTGAAGAGCCTCACAAACCAGACGGCGGGAGTTCGATTGTCAAAAGGAGTGGAACGATTTAGACAAGCTCTCTTGAAGCATACTGGGACTCTAATGACTCCCGCAGTGAGTTTAGAGTCCATGTACTCAGTCGACCATGCTTGTCCCAGCCAAGTTGGATCAGGCAAGAAGCTAGCAATTCATGTCTTAGTTACAGTCGAAAAACGGAAAAGGTAACACCGTTTGTAGACACCTCCTGGATGGGGAATGTGCATATATATATATATATATATATATATATATATATATATATATATATATATATATATATATATATATATATATATATATGTGTGTGTGTGTGTGTGTGTATATATATATATATATATGGCTAAATCTTACTTTCTATATGTGCATTCTTTTTACAGTTCATGAATTAGGAAGGTTCCAATTCCTCTAGTAGCAACCGGAGATCAAATCTTACGGTAGGAGAATAATTAGCTTTACCACATTTAAATTTCCATTCAAGGGTGCAAAATTATGATAAAGAAATAATAAAACAAATTATAACTGGGTCATCATGGCAAAGGCATTACCATGTTGAAAAAGGCTCTCAGAATCATTTACTGATGAAATTGGAGTTTCCGTATTATTTATAAAATGCTGATTATCTTTACAGAAACTTGAAGGCGGGAGTGAAATTATCGAGGCACGATGGTTCTCCAATAACGTACCTGAACGGGTCATATTCTGTGTCGGTGCTTTGTTGCCAACATTATGAAGTTTTTGGCTGGTGTCTACATTTGCAATTAGAAATTCCAGGTAACAGTGATTTAGAGGATATCATGTCTAAATGAGGGATTAGCGAGCTCAACAATAAGAAAGTATCAAGTTCGTATATACAAAAAGCAGTTTACTAACAAGAAAAGACCTTCTCTGTAGAAGAAATATACAAACATTTAAGCAAATGTCATTCTGTAAATGGACAAAACTTAATCATGAAAGAAATACTTTTAATTTCATATGCATGACATGCATTTAACCTTATCAAAGGAAACATTATATTTAAGTGCACCATGCGAGGAAATAAAGAACCACACGGATAACCATAAGAATGGACTGTATGAAGATACTTAGGATAAATAAATATAAGAAAAGATGGACTGTATGAAGAAACTTGGGATAAATAAATATAAGATAAATTAAATAGAGAGAAAAATAAAATCTGAAAACAAGTTTTATGTATAAAATGTATCACAAGAGTATTTTATTTATATAGGACACATTTCCTCAGATATGATACAATACAATACCGGACACAAATAATAAAATGAGCTGTAAAAAAAGTATCTTATTGTGGTTATCTGTTTATGCCTTAACCCTGATAGTTTACTGAGGACATTTCATTACTAATCAAAGCAAAAATCATCATCATCGCCTCCAACGCCGCGTGGCGAAAAAGGCCCCAACACGGCAAAAATCAAATGAGAAAAATTGTACATAACAAAAGCAATACTGGTTCTTTTACTTATAACACTTAAATTTATGTATACGTATACACACACACACACACACACACACACACACACACACACACATATATATATATATATATATATATATATATATATATATATATATATATATATATATATATATATATATATAATGTGGCTTAATAGTTATGAGCATAAAAATGTCTTGTAATAATGACAAAATTATCTCTGCACGCGCAAATTTTATATATATATATATATATATATATATATATATATATATATATATATATATATATATATATATATATATATATATATATACACATATATACATATATATTTGTGTATAAATATGCCAGAGTATCGTAAACGATTATCAATTTAAACTGATCTCTAATTATTAAGCTTACTCGTCTTAGATTAAGAATTCGCTCTTATTATATTGTGCACGACTGGTACACCAAGTTTGCTCCCATATTTTTCTCAGTGACATATATTTGTATTTGATTAAATTTTCGGAAATTTATTATTTCACAGGAACAGGAAGGGAAAATAGAAAGAAAAACGAATCCGACATTGATATGGAGAAGGCATAGGCAGACTGACAAATGCAGCAGACCTTAGGTTATCGGATTGTTTAGCCACCATAACCGTTACCACAGGTACATTCCAAGGCGTGCGCTCTCTCTCTCTCTCTCTCTCTCTCTTACACAATGCTCAAAGGTACATTAGTCCGCGCAGGCATAAGGCTAATAAAATACGACCGCACCAAGACCCCCTACGTTCTTTTTTTGCTTTCCAAGCAGCATATTTAGCTTCTGTATTCAAGGCCGTATTTTACCCTAATCTACATCTTTATGAAGCATTGATTTTAAAGATAAGAAAGGAATAAAATTCCTACAATTTTACTTTCATTTACATTCTGAGCAACGTTGTTGGAGTTAATGTTTATTGCCATCTATGCACGAGGATGCTGATATCTCTTTAGGTTTCCAACATTCCAATACAATACAATACAGAATTCTGTGCAGATTTGTTAAGATTAATTAATACATTCAATAGTATTTAACCGGTATCCTTTTCTGAAATTCAAATAATAGCTGGAAGAATTAGTGACAGCTTTGAAAAAAGAACCCTGAATCTCGTGCTAGAATGTACAGTATATACGCAGATGTAACAGATGGTTCCGTATCCTTAACAGGGAAAACCAAATGCTTTTTTTTCTAGCCAGATTCCTTAAGTGAATTTTTGGCCTTCCTTAACGGTATAATAGCAACATATATTCATAAGGGACACGAGATCTAAGAAAGTGAAAGTGACGTCAGTCCAAGAGAGGACGGCAGACGGAAGGCAACTGTCAACAACAAAAAGAACAAGTAAAACAAATCTGTAAACAAGCTCAATAGGAGGTACATCTAACCCTACTAAAGGTAGTAGGCCACGCTGCCCACCCAAAAATACCGCCCAGATGCGCAGCAATTCATTCACTCATTTCGCAACAGGTACATCTTGCTAAATACAGTCAACGCCTCCCCTTCCCCCTCCCGTCAGCATGGTCCCCTCCCATGTGCGAACACCCAGGCCCCACTCCTAGCAAGACCCAGGTATACGCCCTTTCCAGTCCCTCCTCTCTGCCTCTTCTCCCAACTACCAGCCGCATGTACGTACGTGGTCGTAGCATCTCATTTTCCGACACACCGCACACTACCTTGACATTTTCCGGCAAGATGTCTATCTGGCTATTGTCCGGCCTCTCACAACACCCCTTCCAGCTACGGCTACTTCTTGCTGCTGGCCAAGGCTTCATCCTCATTACACCACACACTCTAAGTCATGGATTCATTTGTTCGTTCGTCCGCAAGTCATGAACGTTATGAGATATCACGCCCTCCTCAGTCACTCGCCGTGAAGGCTTCCAACTCCAGGCCAGTAGAGATCACGTGTGGGGAGCAAAGTGAGAGAGAGAGAGAGAGATGTAGGAGCAACGCAACAAAAAAGGCCAAGTTCTTGAAATTACACGAGGATGACAAGGCGACGTTGAGGCGATCCTAAAACTTCACGCTTGATGTAGCAATGTCTTCCTCATCTGATGCACAAACTCTACACGGCTAGCGTTGACCTTTGACTGCAAGCCGCGAAGGCAACCTTTGTCCTTTTCCACAACTCTTAAATGCTAAGGTCACAGCGATGCGTTAAAGGACAGACCGGGTCCGCGGAATCAGAGGGAAATGTTGCCGAGAGGATTGCAGAAGGCTCAAGCAGCAACTTTTATTTTTTCGATCAATGCCTCAACGTTCTTCCTTGTTCTGCCACTATTTTTATGCTACAGAAAGTGCTGTCTTTCTTTATGCCTTATCTCATTCTATTAACATCAAAAGATGTTTTGTCAGCATTTATTTTCTAAAGACTTCATCGTTCTACTTACACTTCCGGCTGCCCTTGTGATGACGGCTCCTAAGATGGCGGTGGAGGTGGAGGTGAGGGTAGTGGAGGAGGTGGTAGTGTTGAATCGAGCATGACCCTTCACCTTCCCTCGAACCATCATGACCACCCCTACCATGTCTCCAGCCCCCTGAGCCAATCCGACTCACCAACGCCCTTCTTATTCTGTCTTCTTCTTCTTCTTCTTCTTCTTTTCTTTTTCTTCACTCGCTCTTTACTTTCCTCCTCTTTCTTAACCCCACCACCCAACACGGTACATCGACTTGTTCCATTTAATAAAGCGTCATTACCAACCGAAGCAGCACTCTGCTTTAGTTTCTCTCTCTCTCTCTCTCTCTCTCTCTCTCTCTCTCTGTCAGGAGATATATGACCTTAAAATTCTTCTTAAACAATGCTTTGATTTCAGATATTCGTTTAGGATATATCCAAGAAATTATAATTTCGCAAAGGCTAAAGGAGCCATAATTAGAGTACTCGTAAGTATCTACCGATTCTTACTATTTGCGAAACAATTTCTCTATCAAATATATTTCACTATACTTTATCCTCCATAAAGAGCTATATCTAAATGTATCTCGGAATGCAATTTATTCCCTACTTTGTTGATACTTAATTTTAGTGGTGTTCTCAGTTCTGATTACTATCTACTGGCGGACAATATCCTCCAAGCGATCGTTATCTTTTGCAATTTATTGGATGATTGCATCTAAGAATTTAACAAAGTTACGATATATTCTTTATTTCATTGTAATCTCGATTAATCTGCTCAAACCCACTATTACCCCCTCCTTCTCTCTCTCTCTCTCTCTCTCTCTCTCTCTCTCTCTCTCTCTCTCTCTCTCCTGTAATGATGGCCTAATCAGTGTTTTCTCTAATTTCGCATTCAGTCATAGTAACCATGTTTCTCCCCCCTTCTTCCTCTCTCTCTGTCCACCAATAGGAATTTATGTTTGCGCATGAGCGCGTGTATGCGCGTTTTTCTGAGAACATAAGCACTGTTTAACACCCAAAAAAGCGAGTGTTTGCTATCTTATCAACATCAATTTCCGCTTTAATTTTCCCAGAAAACATCACAGCATTTTGGTCTGTTCTTTTGATTCCGCGCTCGTGGTTTTGTGAATGACGGCCCACTAGATTGCACCTGACAACATGCTTGAGTTTTAAACATTTAAAAAAAGAAAACGAATCGACTACCGCAACAACAATGTTTTTTTAACGAAGATTACTCAGCAGGGGTCTGCCTGAGCCTCCGTGGAAGATTAATTACTCAAGGAAAAATAATTTATTTTTTCTTCGCCTTCTTGCCGCGTGAGGATGACGAAGAGTTATTTCTTATTTACGAACACACGGAAGTTTAACTAAACTTACTGACATATTATTTATTATTGTCTTTTTAGTACTGCATTGTTAAAACTGCATGTAATGTAGTCCGAGATTTTCTGGAGAGAGAGAGAGAGAGAGAGAGAGAGAGAGAGAGAGAGAGAGAGAGAGAGAGAGAGAGAGAGAGAGAGAAACCTGTTCTATGGAATTTTCGATCTTGTTGACATACTGCCACGAACAGTATCCTCGTACATATTTTTCTCAAGAGATGCTTGAATTTTCCTATTACAGTGATTCATTAAGCATCAAATAGCTCTCCATCATAACCATTATATATATATATATATATATATATATATATATATATATATATATATATATATATATATATATATATATATACATACATACATACAGAGAGAGAGAGAGAGAGAGAGAGAGAGAGAGAGAGAGAGAGAGAGAGAGAGAGAGCCAGCTAGCAGAGCACCACGATTTCCAGAAAGAATGATCAGATGGGATTTAGCAAGGTGCATTGAAAATGTTTCTATGAACAACAGTGAAAAAGGTGATTATCTGAGATGAGTACAAAGCAGTTTAGGACAAAAATCATTCATACTCACCACGACATTATTTTTTCTGTTCGCGTGCTTCTGACCAAGATTCAGACTCTCCATATCATGTTTTGTCTCTAGTATATATTTTGAAGATGATACACACAAAATTATTTATACATATGTGTGTGTATGTATATACATGTACATATACACGTACATACATATACAATCTCATATGACTTCTCCTTGGAAGGAATGGATCTAAGAGTTAAGGTTTTGATTTTCACCAAGCTTTTTGGGATGAAGTTGCTAGAAACATGGTTCTGTTGACGGAGGCACAAAGGATTTCAAGATAATGAACTGTAATTGCTTTGGTGCACTCTTTTATCGCACCCTGGACCTGTTACCGTTGCAGTGACCAATCCAGTGAACGAAGTTTATATATATATATATATATATATATATATATATATATATATATATATATATATAATATAAATAATGGAAAAATAACACAAGGAGGGAAAAGTGACATAACCTCGATGATATCTTCACCCAACTATTCTTCTGAAAAGAGGTAGAGATTCAGCTAGAAATATAAAAACCGTATAACCTCCCATTTTTATCTAAATGATATGGCTATATATATATACATATATATATATATATATATATATATATATATATATATATATATATATATATATATATATATATATATCTTTCCCATAACAGAGACCACCTCTACAGAAAGAAACAACATAATAGTCTTAGCAAGTCGCGCTCTAGTAGCCGAATGGTGGATGAGCCAACTACTAAAACTTTTCAATAAGTTGTTCATACACTTGTACAGAAGACCTACCCGAAGTGTGTTGAACCCCCACCTAAGCCATTCGCCTCCATGTTACACACAGTTTCGTGCTTCTTGGATATCATGGCACTTCCTTTCTGATGTTTCTCTCAGACCACCCACCCAGCATCTTCTAGGTCTTCCTCCTCTCCATCATTTAGGAATTATACACTCTTTCTGTCAACAATTCATTCTCCATTGTTTCCGTATGACCAGACCATCTTCAAACAATCTAATCTACTCTCACATTCTTTTGAACACTTCCATACATTTCCACATTTCTTACCCGTTCCGTTTTTCATATATAATGTATATTATGCAAATAGTTCACTTTAACAGCTTACACTTTCCCTCTCACACTTGCAATTCACAAAACGGCTCCCAGAGATAACTCAGGTCTCTTCCCAATCTTTTTAACATACCCTACTATATTTCTGGCTTATCCTAATCTGTGAGTCACCTTTTCTGAAAACCTACCATCATCCATTTCATTACTTCCAAACACTTATATGCATCAACCTCTTCCATTCTTATACCATTCATATTAACAGTCACTGCTCCATCTTCATGGGTACCATTTACTCTTGTCATCTTCTCTGTGATCACATTTACCCAATTTTCTCATCCGGCAAATGCTTCCAATCTCTTCCATTAATTTACGCAGATTATTTTCACAAAATATCCAATCATTACTGTATTACCTACAGAGATCATGATTAATTTAATTATCACATAACCTAGCTCCTATCTACTGTCCTTTCTCTGACTCCTCCCTTAATTCCATCAATGAGGATTTTTAAGAGTCATGAGGGCATAACACAAATATTCTCAGACACCCCTTTATACCAAAGAAGTCGCTCTTCTCTCTACATATTCTAATTTACACATTAATTCAATCACTAAAAAGTTTATATCAATCTCAACAACTTATCTTCTATATTTTGCATTCTCGACAAGATCCACATCTCCTCTTGTATTATTTAATCATATGACATTCCTGGGCTCATCCGTAACACAAAGTAATTTCTATCTACTTTCTAGCTTCTTACATAATTCGCCCATAACAACAACATGGTCCAAACAGCCTCTTCCTTTTCCAAATCCGCAATGTTTTCCTTTATCAACTATTATTACCTTCTCAACAAGAGTCTATGCTAAGTAATGTTACGTAATTAAAATTTTTATAGTCACTTCAGCTCAAAACATTATTCCATGCCATCAGATCCTTTCTCTCATGCAGACATATTTTACAAACTGTGACAGCCACCCGATCATATTATCAACTCTATACTGCAGCATCCCACTTTTAATCAAGGTGTTGTCCTCCTTATATCCTCAATAGTCACTCCCACAAACATGCTAAAACTAAATATTTAAACTCTTGGGTTATTCAGCCCTTGCCCTCCTCTGTCATTCAGATTCAACAAATCTTCAAAAAATTCACTCCACAGAACTAGGATTGTATAGGCTACACTTTAGAAAGCATCTCTCCATTGGCTCTTTATTGTGAGATCAATTTGTTCATTAATCTTCCACTCAGCAGTACCTTACCTAATATCTTATTCTCTATAATATATATATATATATATATATATATATATATATATATATATATATATATATATATATATATATATATATATATGTATATATATATATATTATATATATATATATATACATACATATAGTTCCCTTGTGTGATCAGAAACATAAAGCTCCAGTGAATCCCCAATGGTTTTTTCTTTTTATTTAAGATACCTGGATTTGGTTAACTGCATCGGGTCAAATTATGCTGCATGGGGCTAGTAGCCTCATTCCAAAAAGACTTACTAAGAACCACAGGACTTGCATATGTGCCACAGCCTTGGAGAAGAAAGGATGAATTATATAAATGTATGATATATATATATATATATATATATATATATATATATATATATACATACATACATACATACATACATATATATATATATATATATATATATATATATATATATATATATATATATATATATATATATATACACACACATATACACGTTTGTATGTATGTCTTTATTTTTGTCTATGTATCTGAGCATCTGAGTGAATCTACATGTTTGTGCATGTATTTGTGTTTGTATATCTGCGTACAGTGCGTTACACAGATAAACAGAGATATGCAAACAGAACAAAATACTAGCTGGAAGAAATATCAACATATCACGTAATTTTTTTTCTTGTTGATTATGTTTTCTTTTGAGACATACACGATAAAATTATCATTGTCATATGATCATTACATTTTTGTATACAACTTCCAAGATGGGCTCTATATTTAACGTCTGTCACTGTACCTCTTATTAGGAAGGAAAAATAGTTCATGTCAGTCAGCCATTAACAACTCATACTTAGCCACTTATCTAAATGATTCTGCAAAACTATTCTACGGCCTTCTTCCGCACAGGAAGACAAACATTAAAAGAGAAAATTATGAAAATTATCTCTCCTTTTTCAAATGCAAACTCGTGCAACCTCCCCTATTGGAATTTGTGAATCTACTGAGGAGTATTAACACAAAATATGCCGTTATAAGATGAACATCTATGACAAACAATGACAGTTACTGTACTAAAAGCTTAGCCTTTCATTTTCAAAGACTTTTATACTCGACCTTCATGTTGGAAACATGAAATGTTGTTACTGAGCTCCAACTTATGAACAGACATTTCAAGCCACTTATCTCGGCTGCAGTGACCAATTAGAAGCAATGACCGTGCACAGCTCGCTTCTCTCTCTCTTCTCTCTCTCTTCTGCAAAATGTTTGTTTAATTTTCTTTTTTATCTCATTCTTTTGCTGCACACTGCATGACGTACCCGAATTAGCATCATCAATTATGTATATCGCCTGTCTGGTATAGAGTCTTAATGCCCTACACAGCAGGTCATACACCGTTTAACATCATCAACAATGACATATATTAGCTATCTTTTATACTGTTTTGTCTGCTCATGTTGGTGAAGGATCCAATTATTAAGAGTACAGCAATTCATTAACAAAACAAATATTTGCTATGTTGTCTAAACATAACTCATGATTGGTACAAGAACATGATATATAAACAAAGTGGTTTGGTGTTCTAAATCCACGCTTATGAAACCTTTTCATCTTTAAACCCATAACAGGTACAGAATCTCAGGTGTGACAAATGAAAATTACGTTCTTTATCATAATGTGTATGTGATCATGTGTACACAAAATGGTTTCCTCCACATGCGTAAACAATAGCATATACACACACACACACACACACACACACACACACACACACACATATATATATATATATATATATATATATATATATATATATATATATATATATATATATATATATATATATATATATTCTTCCTCTTCTCACCAGCGTCCAGTTGTCCTACTGTATGGAGATACTGTTTTCTATATTTCAGCAGCTTAATCAATCTCGCACTGCCTTCTCTTCCTTTATCCTTTTTCCCTTTATTCTAAATTTTGATTTATTTAACCATCTTTTTTAAAATGCCTCTTGCCTCTTTTCCCAAAGTAACCATAACAGGCAAAGAAATTCCTGACTACATGTTCGTTTACGCCAACATTTCTCAGATCTATGTCTTTAAATTTAGTCAGCGCTATTGACATGACTTTGATGTGCAACAGTAATCCATTTACCTGTCTTACGCATTACCGCTAACCTCAATTTGCAGATTTACAATTATGCCTGGATCAACAGTCATTACTTGCATTCCATTTTCTTTACTCTTTCCAAATTCGACCACCATCTTTAATACATTTTAATATATAATGTTATAAATTCACTTCTATTATTGAAAGATTTGGGCAAAGAGAATGAGCATACCACCCAAACACAAGTTTCTTTTTTCCCCAGAAAAATTTATGTGCCTTTTCCTCATACTCTAAAATGCCTTTTCCCTGAAAATAATTATCACTGGCACCATTTTCAAATGATTTCCATTCTTTAGTAATACTTTAAAATCTAATTCTTTGTTTTACTAATGAAAATTTATTCAACAAACTACCTAATCTTCAGTTCCTTTCTTCTGCAATTAAAAATGTTTTATTTTACTTTTTAAACAAAGAAGTGCTTCTTATAATACATTTTTATTACAGACAACTAGCAAGATGAAAAATAGGAATTTAGTTAAAGTGACATCTAAAACCTACTTTGTTTTTGTAACACATACAAAAATTTCTATGAAAAAATGTTTTCACAGAAAAATCGCTTTCGTTACAGATCTAAAGATGATCAAATCTCTTCTAAATTTATATTTTTTATTACATAAGATTTCCATTTATATCTCTGGCATTTTCTATAGCTACCCGTTCTACTGCCAAGCTAAGCAATCATGGAAGTATAAATACTTAGTGTTGACCCACTTTTACGGAAAACCAGTCATTCTCCTGATATTCATAAATGCTGTGCCTCTTGACGGATTTATCGATAACAGGATAACTTATAACAATCTAACAGATTACTTTGTTTTCTTTACACATATTTCCATTATACACACACACACACAAATGGTAAAAAGGTTAGCATATGCGGAAAGACAGAACCATACATTCTGAGGTGGTCAGGATGTAGGATATGGAGACATGAAAGGACTGGCTGCATTGTGTACTAAAAGAGTTGTTAGAAGAGAAAAGCGGTAATAATCCATAGGCGTAAAAACATACTTGAAACAGTTTCGTTCCTTCGAGTGTTTAGGGTAGCAGATGCACTGCTGGTAAGTGTTTTATGGAAATATTTGCAGGAATATAAATTTTTCTGTACGGTGGGTTCGTCCTTGATTCAGCGGTTAAAGAAAATATGACACTGACTATCGTGATGCTTTTCTTGTTGGATACCCCTTCTTGGGAAAAACTGTGCAGTGTCCTCGAAATTTAACGATTAAGACGCTGGCTTCGTCATACGTAAGCCCCGGGTTTTATTCTTAACAAGCCGGAAAGGTGCTGGCTCATTTGCTAAAATCTCAATGTGCCTCTCAAGATTCAATTAGTGAATTATGTAACAGATAGTTAATCGACTGTGGTGAACCGTTATCAAGGTGGAGAGGGTCATGTGGCAAATAGCTTTCCTTGTCCCTAACGAATTTTCGATACATACTTACATACATACGCGCGCACACACTCACATACACACACATATATATATGTGTGTGTGTATACACTCATTTGGTAAAAAAAAAGTTAACTCCTTCTTAAACCAGTAATTTGATCTGCAGTAAAAATCGAAAAGTTTTATGAATTTTGAATATTAAACGGAATTAAAAATTATGTATTTCATTTGAAGAATGCTAAATTCCTTATTTCTTATATGTTGGAGGAAAAAGTAATGAACAACTACGGTATAAATTCGAGACAAGAAACAATTAAAGGCTTATGCAGATGAGTTTCTTGACTGAAACTATTTCTCTCTTATATATATATATATATATATATATATATATATATATATATATATATATATATATATATATATATATATATATATATATAAATATATATATATATATATATACATATATATAGGAGAGAGAGAGAGAGAGAGAGAGAGAGAGAAGAGAGAGAGAGAGAGAATCAAACCTGTGTTCTGAATCGCAATGAACGCTCCTTCTCTTTTCCTTTAACTGGAAAAAGCTTTTGTGTGCTGATGTGACTCCTGCATGGCATGACCAAGCAAAATATAAATGTTCGTTGGATTAGACCCCAGGCCACCCCCATACCCGCCACTCTCCTCCCAACTCACTCAGATGCATGGGCATTGTTTGGGCATGAGTTAGGAGGAGAGATTACAGTGGTGTTAGCACGTGGCCTCCACCTCGGCGTGACCAACAGTGGGAGGGCCACACCTACTGCCCTCAGTGCCATCACGTTTGGCACTCAAAAAGGGCGGAGGAGGAGAGAGAGAGAGAGAGAGAGAGAGAGAGAGAGAGAGAGAGAGAGAGAGAGAGAAAAGTAAGGACGGGCCAAAGAGGTCAATCACAAAGGCGAAGATTCAGCCACTAGAATTAACGAGAAGAGTAAAGTTCGCTTCGTGTTCTTCACGACCATCAGGCTTTAAGAGGCGGAGTACGATTTATTTTACGATTATTACTACGTATTACTAGTAGATAAACATCTATGATGTCAAAAAGAACACTTTTAATCAGTTTTAGCATTATCAATGTCAAAATATAGATGTGTGAATGTGGTAGATATACTGTACTGTACAGACAACGTGGATATATATATATATATATATATATATATATATATATATATATATATATATATATATATATATATATATATATATATATATATATATGAGAGAGAGAGAGAGAGAGAGAGAGAGAGAGAGAGAGAGAGAGAGAGAGAGAGATTAATTCTTTATAATATAATCGTATATGCAATGATTATACTAATGTGAATATTTAGTAAATAGCAAGATCATTCATATTTTGGTTGCTTAGTATAACACTCGAGAGCCAACCGTTGTATCCATATTTCTTAAATATCAAAACAGTAACTGAATAAAAAAAAAAATAGCCTTGGCCTAATTAAATCTCCTTCAATAATGAACCTTGGAAAATGTTTCAAATGCTAGATCATTTCTGGTTTGCTTTCAATTTTTCTTTCCAATCTCCTCCTTCCCATTTCCCATGTATTTCCTCAGCGTCACCGACTGCACATTTCTTACTCATTCTTCGACTCAAACCCTTCATCTCTCTTAGATCTCACAGTTCTTCATTGGCAGGGTGGGTATAACTCTTGTCTAGCACGCTGTTGGCCCAGCGCTCGACTCTCCGACCGGCCAATGAAGAATTAGAGGAATTTATTTCTGGTGATAGAAATTCATTTCTCGTCATAAAGTGGTTCGGATTCCACAATAAGCTGTAGGCCCCGTTGCTAAAGCAACCATTTGGTTCTTAGCCACGTAAAATAAATCTAATCCTTCGGGCCAGCCCTAGGAGAGCTGTTAACCAGCTCAGTGGTCTGGTTAAAGTAAGATATACTTTCTTTCTAGGATCTCACGTCATGGCTTAGATTCCACACACTGAATATACCTCTCTGCCTTCCCCAGGGGGACCATTTCCCATTTTGTCATTCGTCAATATCCATTTTCGATTACCCTCATATCAGATGGAATTATTATTATTTGACCCCAAAATTCTCCATTCAAGTAACTGCAGTAACTTCTGGACGTTTCTTGGTTTTTAATGTCTCCGCGCCAGGGTTAAAATTATCACTAGCAATCAACAATGAACATTTTGCAGATAAAAACAAAATAAATCATGGAGAGAGAGAGAGAGAGAGAGAGAGAGAGAGAGAATACCAGCAAGACATCGGTTCCCGATTTGATCTACAAAAACGAAAGCTCATCAATATCGCCTCTAAAACCATCTTCAATTACACGTTATTCCAATACTTGTTTCATGAGTTACCTGGTTTACCTTCACTTGATCATTGCCGAAATTCAGACGTATGCACTAGCCTCGGAGACGACCTTTTTTTTGTTTTTTTGTATCGACAGTGTGTGCCCTTCTCAGCAACATTCATCCTCATTCTTCTCTCCAATAACCTCTGACTTATAACTTTGAACAAGTCATTCTGGCGAAGATTATCTTCGTAATATCACCGTGTTATTTCGGATTTTTTCTTTTTGTGGCAGAGGGTTGGAGTTGTGCAAGCTAGAGGTAAAAATAAAATATATATAATAGGGGCATTTGACGCATAATCTTACCTCCGAGCATCCATGGTGTTCAGTAGTGTCAGAGGAAGATCTAAATATCAAAGGTAAAGAAATTTACGAATGTAAAGAGAGGCTCCAGAGATTAATTATAGAATAACGCCCTCTACCCATTCCATGTGAGTCTGCTTTGTCTGATCATTCTCATTCTATCAACAATCAGATTTAAACCTCAGAACGAACTTCCCTTGTCGAAATTCTCTTCAACTCTCCGACCTCATTTGCTTCCATAAACTTTCCCATAAATCATGAACTCCGTTCATAACTATAAGTAACTTGAAGTATCCCATCACATAACGCTTCTCCCATAAACATAAATATACCTTTCCACTCATACTTTCCATAATTTCAGTCTCTACTTTTTTATCTTTGTGAGGCAGGTTGCAGGTTCCTACCGCAAAATCACAAAAAAAAAAAAAAAAAAATCACGTTAATTGTTGAACTAAGCTAAGATGCACTGAATACTTAAAAAAATAAAAGTATTCTTTTTAATTGATTTCAGGGAGCTTTAATTTTCCTTCAGAAACCTTCGCCAATGCTGAGAGTTTAAACATTGAAATAACCCGTTTGCTACCATTACAATTATTTTGTACGTGCAGCAAAGTATGTAGTATTCTTTCTGGATGAGTGTACATTACCACATGAAAAAGACGTTTCCTTACAGTAATTTATAGTTCCCAGACAGAAATCAGGTGCAAGATAAATGCACAACAACTCTGGTTTCAGAGTATATGCATCAAAGATAGATAAATATTTAAATAGAACACATAAGCAAATAACAAAAATGAATAAATGAATAAATTTCGATAAACAATAAGAATAAGAGACAAGTAGAACAGACCACGTTACTGATATAGACTGGGAGACAGGCGAATGAGACATTGAAGCTTGGCTCTCATCACCCTTCATACTGTGAGACTATGCATACCACGTAGTAATGGGAAGTGCAGCAGTTACAGCCCATCAGATGGAACAATGTCTGAGGGCTATGTATTGTATTCAACTCCACTGATTTCCGACGAGTTAAAAAGGACATAATTTGGTAAACTGAGCTTTTTGTTTCTTATAGTTAAAATTATTTTCACCAGTACTACATAAGTTGAAGAAAGTTGTTGTAAACTATACTGTTGATCACGGAAAGTAACTTTAGATAAATATCACTTTAGTTATCAAGTAGAAAAGGAACAAGCAAAGCTTTGACTTTTCCACAACTTATGGAAATAGCTTGTAGCAAGTCAGTTTTTTTACCTATCAGCGTTTCCATAAACAGTAAGCAAACAAAAAAATATAATTCAAATGTACATCAACATTTGAATTATAGATACTATCAATGGAACAGTTGGTTGGATAGAAAAACGGAAAATAAACAGAAAAGAAAACCTCGATTTGGGAATGAATTCTGAGCACATATACCTCCTCTCGAATTCACTATCACAACCCCTGGGGCGGGGATAGCAAAGCATAGAATAATTGAAAGGGTGGAGGTTGTGCCGTTGTGGTACTTGCGGTGTTGGGTGGTAGGTACTGGTAGGATTAGCGTGGAAGCTGAATCGGAAGAACAAGAACGTGGCTGGAAGCCAGACACCCCACCTTCTCCTCTGACCCTTAATTAAACACATAGCCACCAATTCCAAAGCCGTGTCATGAACGAAGAGATCGCGAGTTTAAACTCCCCATAAACAGCAACGTTCTTTAAACGTCATGAAGTTAGTGTTTTAACAGTGGAACAGCATTTTTTGTTCGTGTTTTTTTTTTTTTTTTTTACCTTTGAGATTTTTTTTTTTCAGGACTTCTCTGAAGGAGCAATGCTAAACTAGACCACTTATTGTAATAGTCATGCCCGGCTCATTAGGAGAGTGAGCGCTCGTTAAGCCAGTTTGTTAAAACCACTCATGTTAACATGCATGTTAGCTCGAAGGCTTAGAGGAAAAAAATGCATTAATACGACCCTTGATTGACAAGGCTCCCTGCATGTGTCGAAGTACCTGTCGCAAGTTGCTGTTATGGTTATTATTAGTCCTACACATGAATAGTCCTACTTTTTATTACTTTCTGGGGACCTGTTGGTTAGATGCGTAGAGAATCCAATTGAAATACGACTCATGCTGGAAATAACAACGCAAGAATTTCAAAAGAAAGTGCAAAAAAAAAAAAAAAAAAAAAAAAACGCAAACACCAACACGCTTCAAATAAACGATACAACTTTTGAATTTCTCCTGTTCGTGAAGGCCACTGATTCTGAAACTTTTGTTATTCACTGAAATATCACTACATTGAGTTGTCTTCAGAAATAACTCAGGATTTCAAGACGATCATGAGATCCGATTTGATGGATCGTTTTTCTTCACCTTGTAGTCTCGTAAGGATTTTAAAATAACTTCTTTGCTAAAACTGTCTGTCTATTTGACAACAGCGAAAATAGTTCACATATTGTACTGCAGGAAACATTAATTAAATTAAATAATTTTCTATAAGCGATATAAATTTTTTGGGAGAATGTATTTCACTTTTTACAATAAAATGGTGTCTCCCCTCATGCGCAACGAGTGAAAAGATCTAGTGCAGAACTTGTTAACCATGAAAATTTTGCTCTCTTTAAAGGTGAACATTAATATTGTCATTAAGTCTACGGGAGTCAACACTCAACGATCATCAGTCTCAGCTATTTACGCACGTTACTGAGCCGATGTGTATATATATATATATATATATATATATATATATATATATATATATATATATATATATATATATATATATATATATATATATATATATATATATATATATATATATATATATATATATATATATATATATATATATATATATATATATATATATATATATATATATATATATATATATATATGGGACAGAATGTAAAATACCCAGTCGTAAAACATTCATTATGCAGGTTTCTGATAAATATCAATAAAACACGATCACTAAGGATATGGAAATTCACATGAAAATCTATATCCCTGAAGATTACCTACGTCGTACAGCACTAAGCTTTATTTCATCAAGTCCAGCCCCAAGAAATCCTGATACGTTTTGAGTACTAAGGACGGCCGACCAAGAATGTGTTCATGTTATCAAGCGCAATTTAGATTTATAATAACAGCTTCTATGATCCGTAAAAACCATAAAAAATCCTGTACAGGACTTACATCAAGGTTAGCATTTTGGTTTAAAGCATCTTGATTAAGATTATCCTTCACAATTTACAGATATCTTTCGTGTGGTTATCAGCACTTTAAAAGAAATCATGGGGCCATCATTATGGCTAATAGAAAATTTTCAAACACACCTCAGATATCCCGTTAATGGCATGTAATGGTGTGAAATTTGCAATATCAAAGGCTAATTCTGAGCCTTTATTTTGTGAGATAAAACGTAATCAGTAGCCGCAGACGTGCATTCATAATACTCATAAAATTCATGGTAATGCTTGTACATTTTCCTGAGCTTAGGGAGTTGTATTCAATCTCAATATTCGATCTCCACTTCTTTGCAATGATAAGTCACGAAACGATCGGCTGTATCTCAAGACTAGCTCTCATATTAAAGTTAATCAAGTGATGATTATCAATATCTGTTATTTCCTGTGTATGTAACTCTTAAAGATTTGTCGCATATCAGTGTTATCTGTTTACCGTTATCAAAGCCAAAATTGCAGATTGTGTTTGATAAGCAGAATACAGTGATTAAAAACAAATTTCCAATTCAGTTTAGTACCTACTGAATTAGCCTAGCTAATGTAAAATTAACAATATCAAATGCAGCAAGAGAACATCAATACAAAATAACCGAATCAACTTCCCTTGATTTTGAAGCCCCTCGTCCAAGCCAAAGCCAATAGTTTCCACAATCCTGACAAGTGCGAGTTGTTGATCCACATCTGCTAGTCTGTTTTGTGTAATTTAGCTGCATAGACGATAACAAATCAATATCGAACTTTGAAACTTGAAAAAACACAAAAACAAAAAAATCGGAGAACAAATATATTCAGAAGCACATACAGCTTTCGAGCGCCATGCTCCTCTTTCAATGTCTCCACGCTGAAGAGGGGGCATGACGTTCCGAAACTGTATTTGCTTCTGATATGTTTGTTCTCCAATTTGTGGTTTTTTTAGTTGCATACACCAATTTATATGAGTCAATTAATGGAAAATTATACGAATTGCAGAGATAGTTTCTCAAATGCACGCTTCAAAGATAAAGTCGGGAGCTTGTTTGCATATTCCGCATAATACATAAAGTTTGATCAATCTCTACTAACAAAAAGATGGTGGTATTTCATTATCCTTAAGTCATATAATATTTTAGGTGTCCTCCTAACTTGTATTTAGTAATTCTGGAATCGCACGCAAGCAGACACGGGTATTACCAAAGAAAAAAATTCAAATGGTTATTGTACATAGATAATTATAATATATAATTATTGCATAATTATAATTTCATTATTCCACTAGTTATTGAACACAAATCCAAATTTATTCTGAGCGAAAACATGCAAACCACACACACACACACACACATATATATATATATATATATATGGCAAAAGAATTAATTCGAAATAATTCCAGCCACTATTATGACAGGTACAAAGGTAAAAAAAAAAAGAGATTCCTATTTACAGGCTCTCGTCCATGAGAAGAATGCCCATGCCTAATCGTAGGTGCGTTACACACTCAAAAGCCTTCATGCATAAATTTAGTATATGCAAATAACCAGCACTAAGCGCCGTTAATGCCCGGCGAGATATATATAAATCACTTTTCCTTTCATGAACATTTACTGTTTATTCCCGGCAGGCAGATTTCCCCATGTAGGTCATCTGGAACTCTCGTTCTCAAATCGTGTAAGTAGCGGCACCTCCCTCGTGGCAAGCAGTCGCACTTACGTGCTGTGGGGAATTACAGCGCTGGTACTGACTGCCACCACCCCTTTTCTCAAATGTCAAAGGGCCAGTCATTTGCTGAGGGATGATCTAGGAAATTTAGGAAATAGTCGCAAAAGTGGGGGAATAGGTAGGGGGAATGTTGGCGTGGTGTCCTTGATGTTAGAGGATGGGGCGGGGCCTGTGCTCGCGCTACATTTTTCTGCTTTTTTTTCCTTTTTTTCTCTCTCATAATCCCAACCATCAGTTTCACTCTCATTGCTTGGGCTGGGTCTTACTATTTGTTTGATTGCCGCAATTCGAGCCATTGTTCGGTGGCTTCGGATAGCCTGTCTGTACATATACATTTTTTTATGAAGATGAACTTCGCCGTTCCAGCGTTGTTTATAATAATAATAATAATAATAATAATAATAATAATAATAATAATAATAATAAGAAGAAGAAGAAGAAGAAGAAGAAGAAGAAGAAGAAGAAGAAGAAGAAGAATTTGTATTATTATTATTATTATTATTATTATTATTATTATTATTATTATTATTATTATTATTATGAAACAGTAATAATTATTTGACTTGAATATCAGTCCTATCACTGAACGAATATTTAAGCTTTCAAGCGACAGGTCTGGACATCGTGTAGATAACATCAACTTCATTAAATTAAATGAAAATAAAATTTTTTACTCGCGAGCATTTGATACCCTTATGAATGTGAAGACTCAATACAAGCATGACTGTTCACCAACTTCAAGCAATATATTGTGTGGAACTATACACGGACGACTCGGAACAACTTCCTTAGAAGTGTTGCATAAGATTTCAAGACTTCTGATATGGGAATGATTGAGCAGTTTTGTCAGAAAAGCATCTCACATGCAAGTATTGAATCTGAACCTTTCAATTACTGGAACTTGCTAACTTGACTTATTTATGAGCAATGTGAATAAGGAATGGTAAAAACTCTCTCTCTCTCTCTCTTCAAACTAATAAGTGTGCGCTCATCAAGTAAATGACAGAGTAACTATACGCCTTTCCCCATAAGAAGTGGAGTGGTGCAAGGAAATTTTCAGTAGGTATTTTGGGATGAGATTGCTTGCCCCTGTACCTTCTTTACCTACGCTATGATGCACCATCGTTAGGTTTTTAACTTACTTCTTGGGTATAAAGCATTTAACGAAACAAGCCTAAATCTTTCTGTTTCACCACCTGTGACATGAGCGTCTTAGAAGGAAAGCAATTTGTATCTAAAATGTTTTGCATTTCTTAGATTATTGCGCCATAAGATATAAATATAAATCCAACTTCTAACAACATTCGCTTATGTTACAGCACACGTTACTTAGCTTTTTGCACACGATCGTCCGTCGTAGCTATAAAATGTATTTTAGCGCCATATTTCGGCTTCAAATCACAATATGATAAAAATAAAACACACACACATACACGCACAAACGCAAAGCATATAACGAAGATTTTTAGGAAAAAAATGCGAGTTTATAATATGCTGGAAATCGAGTGTGAATCCATTCCTCACCTGTTCCACAGACCTGGTCATTATCCCTGAGCGAAAATTAGTTATGGCAAAATGAGGTTTTCAAACCCTGTTTAAGTGTTTAATTTAGTCCACTATACATTTTTTATTTTCATTAATTGGGTTTTTGTAACATTTCCTACAATCTACAATATTTAAGGACCTAAACTTGGTATAAATACAATTTCTGAGTCTGAATGACAGCTACCATGTTGACGACCTTCCAGCATTATCTATTTGTTATCAAAAACATTTTAATTTTATTAGCACGCCCATGTAATTTAAACCCTCTTTTTGAAATTGTTATTGGAAGGCAAGACAATTTAAATCTCTTCAGAGAGATAAATCAACTGAATACCGCCGAGATGAGTTGGATGCACTGAGCGACAGCACTGACTGGCGTGAAAATCAAACGTAAATTTAAACTGACATACTTTTCCTTTATTGCATCAATCACTCATACGATTGATGATTATAAGTAGAAAAGTTGTGGTATGTTATTCCCTATTTAGTATTTTATCCGTCACACACTGATTGTTGCATACTAAGACCCGCCATTAACAGAAGTTCTGAATTGGTCAATTTGTAGCAGACATTCTCATATAGCATGTCTGAATTTGCACTTTTATAAACGTGATGGTAAATATTATGTATTCGGGTGTTTTCTCCTTTGCGTAACCAAATACTCTAAGGGAAATAAATCCTACCTTCAAGACTTTCTGTCGTCAGCTTGGGACAAGCCTGTCTCACCAATGGCCCCTAGATTAGGCAATACACGCATACATGTGCGTATATATATATATATATATATATATATATATATATATATATATATATATATATATATATATATATATATATGCACATACATATATACGCCTTTTTCATGTCGTAGGGGATGAATGAAGTAGTCGCTACCTTTCCCGTTTTCAACAGTATTTTGTGTTCTAACCCTTTGTCCTTAACCTTTAGTGCAACCAACTTCATTCGACTTAATATCTTATACTTAATTTACTGATTAGGTCAAGAGAGACATAGTAGTAATTAAAGGAATGTGCCTCAATCTTTCAGCCTCGCTTCGAGTTGAGCTTTGGCCCTTTCGTGGCCATGGAAAATAATACCATACTTTTAAATGGATGTTCCGAGATCGTTCAGCAAATAATGATCTAATTCGTAATAATTTATTTTTATCATTTTCGTACTGTAGAACCATTATATACTCAAGGTGGTACCATCCCGTAAAAATTAACATATTTCTCTTTTTGAAAGTAAAACGTTTTGAATTTGTCAACAAAATAACGTTGTCTTCCCGCTTTCCTCTGTGCTTCGACCTTAATGAATTAGATATAGGGCCCTCAAATTTTCCAATTTTTATATCTTCCGTTAAGACTTCTTATGAGAATAATTTCTTTTCAGCAGTGAAAATTTCTCAGCTCTTTTGTGTTACTATTACATCTACTTAATTTTGTTTACTCGTTCCCGTCTGCGATTACTTGGTCATTGTCTGGAACTATATTTATTTATAAAAGAGAAACTTCGAAGAACAAGAAGCCACTGTGGTACAGTTTTACCGTTTCAGTCGGTTTACCCTGTATTCTAGCAAGTAAAATGCGTACTTAAAACTATGCCATAATTATTGTCTTTTGCTTAAAATTTTTTTCTAATTTCACTCAAAATGAAGAAAAAAGATGAAGAATGCAAAGAAACTTGTTTTCCTCGGTAACAGAGGTTACGGGGTCTCTCTCTCTCTCTCTCTCTCTCTCTCTCTCTCTCTCTCTCAGTTTGCACTCGGAAGGTGTATGAATAAGAAGAAACCTACATACATGGTAGAATCAATTATAGTAATCACAACAGCAGAAGTGGGGTTATAGATTCTTTATTACCAATTTTTTTTTCCTGACAGGTACATAAAGCACAGACCTTAACTTGAACATGACCAGCCCTGACGGCGAGTGCATACATAACCAGTGAAGCGAATCTTCAATTAAAAAACACGATCACATTGAAGAGGACGCTGTCGAGTGAGTGCACGTCACTAGGCAAATCCATCCAGTGATCTCTTTACAGAACAAAAGTAAAAGTGAGGGCCTAACTGACCGCAATCTAGTTCCGGTTCGAAATGGTCGCGGTTTATGGCAGGACCTTCTTCAACATTTTCGGGAATACTTTCGAAAGTGTGTCAGATTGAGCGCGGTCTCTCGAGCTCTTCACATCTTGCGAGTGTGTGTGTGTGTGTGTGAGCGATCATAAAGTATGTGAGCAGGGGCATGAATATATAGCGGTCTCTGCCACTAGTTCCTCGTTCCTCTTCTTAAATTTAAGGTTAGATGCTTCCACAAAGTTCCAGTCTTTCATCTTCTCGAGTAAAATAAGGAGAAAAGGTCAAATGATCAAGAAGAAAAATATATAGAGAAAGAGAGAAAAGAAAAAGAAAAACCAATATTTGACATGACCATTAATGGCAAGGTACATAAAAGCTATCGTTTTACAGGTACCGATTCCACGTTGACAGGTTTTTCTACTTTATTTCTTCGTCTTCTCCTTCACCTGAGGATGGTGAGCGCTACATTTACGTCCATCTTGCAGTTGTTAGGGGTTACCAAAAGGTCATGGTTGCCCTGGCCATCAATAAATACCTGAGCGGCTACCTCTCCTTGCAACACGACTCTAGATATCTGGAAGGCCGCCCCCTCCCCGCCTCCTCACGAGGGACCATTCACCTGCCGAGCTCTCCAAGCGACATGGGCGTCCGCCCTTCCCGTAGACCCCCTCCCAAGCACCACACCCCGACTCATGAACTTCTCCCCGGGGGACGAGATATTAACACATTATCACTCATCGCCATCGCTTCTACACGCCTTCGTCGGAAAGCAGGTGACCTTTCCGATATTGCTTGACGCGACCTGACATCCAGATGACCATCTGCAGCATCAATGGAGCTCCATTCATTGAACTTTCGCATCGGTAAAACATCTTCCCTCTGCTCGAGACTCCGTTTTCTTCAGGGCTGAGCAGCGCTACTCGTTTAGGGCATTTTTTCCTCTCTCCAGAGGCGATGGAATCAAGTCGACAAACAACCACCACCTGACACCTCCGCGTGACCTCATGCAGTCACCAACGATCTTGACGCTTCAACGACCACGACCTGCATTGAGTTTTGATCATCTGATTTTATACGATGGTCTAATGTGACCCGATGAGGAGGCTGTATAATCAACTTGGCCCAGTTCGTCTGTGCGTGACGCCATCTACATCCTCATTGCTTTTATCGTTGGTCTATAATGATAGAGACGTCAGGACTTCCTTTGCCCAGATAGGGTTTGGCAGCTCTTAATAGGATTAGTGATTAGTGAACCAGATGACCTTGAGCTAAGCCATACTCTGGAAAAAAAGTCTAGCCAAATGTACTTTTCTTGCGGATAAATCTCGATAATGAAAAGTTCTACAAGTTGAGGTCAGTTAGTATTCATTAGGTGAGCTATAGGATGTTCCAATTGCAACTTAAGATCCAAGGAAAAGCAAAATAAAATAAGAAAAAAAAAAATAAAACATGACTCACAAATCTGACAAAGAGAAATCTTGATTAAATCTGAAATTATGAAAAAAAGGACAAACGGCAAATGGTAAAAGAAGACTACCAAATACAAAGGTAAAGAGGAGAGACAATAAATAATGAAGAAATCTAGAGAAATCCAGGATGAGCGTAGGGCTACTCAACTGCTTGTTTATTCACCGGCTGTTTGTTTGATATTTTCAAATTTAGAAAAAATTTCAGTGATCCGATCCCGTATATTTGGACGTCAAAACATTTTAGCTTGTCTTCACTCTCAAAGACGAGTTTAACAGAGCTTCTGCTATTCCTTTGTAAAAAAAACTCAAGAAAATCATAACTTTAAAAATATTAATTATCTACAAACTTTTCAATGATAAAGTAACCAAAAGGATGTGAGGCCATATGAACTGAGCAGCAAACAATGCCATCTAACCACGGCACAACACGGACACAATCAAGAAATCATTTTCCAAATTAGCTGATGGTGATTGGGAATTGGGCTAATTACAATGAGAACTATTTTCATTTTGGATGTGTAACTTTTTCTTATTTTGCAAGATGAGTCATTAACATTATTATTACTATACCTCTCAGAATTTTTTTTCTACTTACACGACTTTTTGTTTTAAAGCTGTTGCATGCTTTGAGGTGCTATAAGCTGAAGAACTAATAAAGATTACCGAATGTTTTTTCTAAGAACCTATTAATTAGCATCTCGTGTACCACATGTTTACTTTATTAATTTGGTAAATATCCTATTCTAAATGTATAAGTTAAAATCTTTACTATTTACTTAAACCATGGTAGGTTTTGTTTTCTGGTTAGTCAAATGATTTCTGATTCCGTGGAACTAAGTTAATTTTTATTATATGTTTACAAAGACAATCCATTTCCTTTCTAATAAGGTTTTTATTCTTGGCTTTATTATATGTTTTATCATTTTTAATTGTAATGAGGAAAATTCGTATAGCTGACTCATTATAGATAATCCCGATTATTAATATATCAACTAACCGATAATAATCTTGATTTTTCAGACATAAGAACTTCCCCTTTCTCGAAAAACAAATGTCATAAATTTTTATACACCAGTATACATTACGTTAACGCTGTAGTAAAATTTGATGAACAAGTCTGCTACTTTAATTGTCTAGATTTGACAGCATTCTTGGAAGACAAACCCAAGAACATAATAAAACATACACACACGCACACACGAATTCTTTTATGACTTTCCATTCCAAGACATTTATTGCTGCTTTGTTTAGTTAGGGCTTCAGTGTTATGTTTAATAGGTAAGATGTGTTATCTTTTTTGCCCAGAGTTGTGCACTCTTGTTACTTCAATGGAGTAAGGATTGCTGTGTAATACTACAATGTTAAGAATGATATGGTCATTTAGTTAGCTAAGGCTGATTAGGTGTATCACCATGGTTATCTTGCAGTGTCTGATATACTCTGTAGTGTAATATAAAATAATAAGGTTCAAAATGGTACTTGTGTCAACAAATCCTATCCTAGCCCATCGCTGAAAATTTAAATGTCCTAATAAAGATGGTTAAACTATGAATTGAATCATAACAACACCTTAACTGGAGTCAGTATACACAATTTACTCATTTGGTTTCATGCACTTTTATCTTTTCTACATTGTATTTGAACTCTTTAATTACCTATATGGCGACCAAATATGTACTGAATTGAGTTTAGTGTTTTTTCTTTCTTCCCTACAATGGTTACAATCTTTTTTCTATTTTCCAACTGAAAGAATTCTATTTGGTCTAACATCTTTTTGGCAGGTCTTGGAAAAATAATGTTTAATATAGATTGTATTAAAAAATCTTCCCAACCAACTACTCGGCCTTATAGATGTCAGGTTTTTCCATAAGAATTTGCACATTTTCATTATTTTTACGATACCATATAAAAATCATATTGGTTCGTAAAAATGTAGAGATGTAACTGTTACTTATAATGTAGAGGTCTTATAATAATAAAAAAAAATGTTTGGTTAATATTTTCACTGTCATTTAAAGACAACATTCATGGTTGCTATGGTACCTGTTAACCTTATACAGAATACAAGTAAAATGTGTTCTGCATATACAATTGTTGTATAGATTTCTAAAAATCTACACGAGTTTTTTTTTCTACTCCTGCATTAAATCTTATATTGCATACAAAGCATTCACTACTAAGTTTACTCGGAGTGTCGAGTCCTGGACTACTAGGATGAAAGTTAAACCAGTTATGACCACCAAAAGTTACTTGTTATTGTGAGGCTTTTCCTACCACTTCTCTTCAGTACTTCCCTAAGTGTTTTTTCCTGATATCATAACATGAAAGAAAGTCATTTCATACTCATTTTAGTGTAATAAAAGTATGCTGAAAATGTTAGTAATAAACTGCATAGGCCAAAACTCTGATGTCTCTTAATATCCCAACCCTTCCTAGATATATATATTAAAATGTTGGATATGACAATCGACCAGTGCAAACCTCCTCAAATGCAATTGGGATAGTTAACTAAACACTTTGCAGCATTTACATTTGCTATAACAAACAGAAGAAGGTGTTGTATGCTTGAGTCACACTCATAAAGAGCAAAAAAAAAAAAAAAAAAAAAAAAAAAAAAAGCAATAACAATTCTTGATCCAGATGCAGATTCAGTTCCCCACTAAATTCTAAATAATTCATTCTATTAAATATAGAATCTGAAAGAATAAAAAATACCTTGAACAATTTCCATATCAATGACTAACAAACAGGCAGACAAACAAACCGTACGAATAACGTAACTATGGAAGGTACAGCTAAAAATAAAGAATTTCTTTGCCAAAAGTCACTTTCCATTAACATTTAACGGAGGCTGACATTCTCTGGTTAAGCGATATATATAAGTCAAATAAAGACTGTTTATGACATCGTAGTGTTGACGGAAATTTAACATACAGTGTGTAAGGATTCCTATATGGTCCTGAGCCTTGGTAAGTGAAGATGATAAGCTTCGGATACGTTCCTAATAGGCTCTTTAGCAGGATGCAGATTTCACGGGATCTCGGACTGGACATGTCCAGGGAGAGTGTTAGGAAAGTAAAGTACTTGATGCATGGCGATGGATCATCGATATAATGTCTACTGTTTATTTTAGCACACTGACAATGAAACAAAAAAAAATGAAATATCATTAAGTTTAAAGTGAATGAAGAGAAGCTGCATGCTTTTGTAATATGAACACAGTAACAGGAGGTTAAAACTGCCCACCTACGTGCATCAACAAACTTTATAACATTTACCACGTGTTATAAACTAGGTATTCAATTCTAGGTTGTCTTTATAATGGTAATTTTATCAAATCCGATATGATGGTCACCCTTCGTTTATTTATTTATTCTAAAATTTTGTACTTGGTGGTGTATTGCATGGTTATGGGAAAACTCATGTTTTCAACATATGCACCAACTTAAAATATCACGGTTCTGTCAGCATTAAGACAAGACATAAATATTTAGCTCTTGCGAAGTGTTTACTTCCTTCATTTTTGAAACCCTGTTTCTTAATGATGCTCTCGGGGTTCATTTGTTTTGGCTGACGGTTGCTTTGTCCAAAAGTAGCAATTACCATTCTGGGTATAGCTGTAGATAAAAATTACAGTTTTGCTTAATTCAATGAAATTGTGCAATTTTGTACGACATGTATACGTATATTTTGAATACTGACACACATATTTGTAAACGTACACATCAAACTAGCGTACCTCAGAAAACAGTTGCAAACGGGCGTTGTTCTCTACAACAGGCGTGGCATGTGTCCGTTGACCAAGAGAAGCCTTTTTCACATTACAAAGTCATACGCATTCACAACGCACAAAGTGATGTATCACAATCCTGTGAATCATACATATAATACTGAATACATGTACCATTCACATAACACAAACAGTACTAGAAAAAAAAAGGACGGAATTCTGTTCGTCAAACGATTCCTGACATCGAGAGCAACAAAGCAGACATAAACGGACAACTGTCTCTTAGTAAATTTAGCTTAACATTGTCCCGTGAGTTACTCGTTTAACATCATTTACGGTAACTGGTCGACTCTCTTATCTGGATTAAATCTCCAGCGGAATCAACTTGAAAATAGATATTCTTATCATTAAGGACCCAACGTACCCAAGGCTAATAGCTAACCAGAGGACACAATTCATGCAGTCGATGAAGTAGTTAATATATCTAATGACTATGTAATTAACGTTTAGATTAGAAGTAGAAAATATAATTTATTAAATAACGCTATTAAGCCACCTTGTTCAACTGTACCATAAAGCTGTTCAATAATAATGATACGAATGGAGAAAAAAATATTACGATCAAAATTCACATGTAAAAACGCACACAACTACACATCTTTATATCGATAGCCATTACAGATATAACTGTTTATAAGATGGTGGCCCAAAGGGCAACTCGAAGGAAAACCATAAAAGCGAACCCGGATATGTGAGTTACGATCTGGATCGCATAGATGTTGCACGTAGCTTAAACGTCTTGCTTCTAACATATGGGCATGTAATGGTGTTTACTACGAGGTCCTATAAATTTAAGGACGATCCTTCACCTTTGGCGCTCTCTCTCTCTCTCTCTCTCTCTCTCTCTCTCTCTCTCTCTCTCTCTCTCTCTCTCTCTCTCTCTCTCTTCTTACGTGGACGTTACCATAGTATCACTTCTTCTTCCACAGGGAATGTAATTCTATGTATCACGAGTACAGACATGGAACAGTGGCTGTTATTCAGCATAACGATCTTGCCTAAATTACAACATTTTACATGAGGATAAACATCATTAGAGCTCCGGCTAAGATACTATGACAGAGAGCAAATACAGTAAGTATACAGAGCGATTGGCTACGTTGTCTCTACATGTTACTATGCGCGATAAAGAATCAATGTACTGTTGGAATTGTCACGTCAAGGATATAAATCTTTCTTTATAAAGAAACAATCCTAGCAAATCTGCACAGAATACATTGAGCATTTGTGAAAATGGGAAGAATAAAGATGATATGAATAAAACTGATTTTATACATTCAATAACAAATAACAATATATGATTAGATGCTGTAAATAAATATATAAACAAAAAACAAATTAATAAATATAGGACAGTGCTTGTTTATCCCAGAGCATGCAAATTCGATCACAAGACTGGATGGGGTTGGTACAGAACTTTTCCAACACAGCCCATGGTTGGAGAACTTTGTTTGCTTGGTCACCAGTCATTGAAAGACTTGTAAATGTAACGTCTGGGATGACACAGTTGCTACGGTAAGACAAAAATATTTCACTCAGTTAAAAAGAGCATCAACTGGATTTAATAATAAGAACTGTCAGTTTCTTTAACATCCCTCACCGAAAGGTCCCTAAAAAGCATTAAATTGCTTTGTCAAGTTTTTTGCGAATCATTTCCCTTTAGACTACCACTAGATCACGCTGTTACCAATATCCAGAAAAAGTAATGAATAGGTGAATGAACGCACAGTCTATGAGAATGCTGCACAATAGTGACTAAATCAAATCAAAATATACATGTTCTTTCAATTTGTAACAAGCAAATCACATAAAAATCATTCAACTTTCGTATAAAAGTTTACAATCTGGCTCCGACACCGCATGAGAGAGTAAGGGAAATTTTAAATTATATTTTAGAAGTATAATCTTGCATCCCAAATTTCTATTTTCGCATCATATTTTTCTTCGGATGCCGTTATTACTCACTGTGTTTCTGACATGTAGGACCAAAAGGGTATTTTTGGAGATTTTTATTTTACCCCGGAGAATAAAAAAGATAGATGGCTACATATAAAACCAATTTTTGTACACTAGACATACTGTAAAGACCATGGCATGTCATATAAGATACCAAATTGATTATCCAATTTGGTTACCCATACTGCAAATTGTGCTTGTTCATTATGAATTATTTAAACCAACTATCACTATTTATAGGTTTAGATGATCAAAATGAATCTCTGTCTAATAATAAAAGCTATGCAAATAATAATACCACCTTTCTCTTTTCAAGCATTTTTAATTTGGTTTATGTTAATTAAAAGAAATTTTATGTTTTACTGAAAGGACCACTATAAAGTAGTTATATTTAAAGCTAAAAAAAAATATTTCAATTCATTAAAAAAAAAACTTGTTGTTCTGGACAGAACAGTTAAAGCTGAAATTAAGTTTGAGCAGTGTTAGCACAGGCCTCCAGTGAATATACTATGTTACTTTTGTAATCGAACTGTTTGGTAGAGTCCAGATTCAAGATGTCTAGGTGATATAAGCTATCAAAAATTATCATACCAAAGATTATTATAATGGGAATGGTCAGCACATTTTTGGGGGGTTTTCACTTCAGGAAAAACGTCTGTCAAGTCTGGTTTCTGGATCACTGATAAAATAGAAGTATTAAATCAATAATAATAATAATAATAATAATAATAATAATAATAATAATAATAATAATAATACTGAAAGTAACTGAGAAAAAGAATTAAGCGATTTTCAACAATAATATGAGGAAATTCCGTCCGGTCTCTTTCTGTTGTTCTTTTATAGATGGAAAACACGGTGTGATAAGTACATGATAGATGTGATATCTCAGGATGTAAACTACAAAACCCGTGATTCTCACTGGGAGATGTTTTTTTATTTTATTTTAGATTTTTCATCTAGACATGATTTGGCTATTTCATATAATAAATATACACTGAATGGGAGTTTTGCACTTCTTATTCTACTTCATAGGACTGATGGTCAGAATACTAATGCTCCTGTTCCTAACCGGAAGAGAGTGATTTTTGCGTGCTCCTAAGCCTCTATCCAAGTTTTATAAATTTTGCAAGGTTTCTCTGCACTTTTAAGGACATTCGTAAGAATAAGACTCATGGGAGAGTACAGGGCTAGCTTAGCCCAATAACAAAAGTCGCCTAATTAAAGTTATTTTATCTCCCTCCTTGTTCTTACTGCCACAAAAAAATTTGACGCCACTTAGCAACCTTTGGAATCAGGTCATTTGTCATCTTTGAGCTTTTTAATATCATCATCCTATAAAATCACCTACGACAGATTTAGGAAATATTAAATGTAATTTTTTTTCAAAAGTTATGTGTGTTGTAAAATCCGTGTTCTATTGAAATTAACACGTCTAAAGAACACTGTTGATGGAAATGTACTGAAAGGCACCTCAAAATCGATAAAAGGTAAGGGTATATCGACAACATTGTTGAATTTCTGATCTTTGATCTCGCACATTTTCATAGAAAATTACCTTTATCGCACTATCTAATAGCAAGTGATATGTCAAAAGAACTTTCATTGAAATTTCCCATTGTTCCATCGCTTTTTTTTTTTTTTAACCACTTTTGCTTTTTACACCATCTCTGTTTTATTGCTTAGCTTAATATTATGAACTATTTGGTATAACTGATAGACAACAGACGTTCCATATTATTTTCGTCATTATCAAGAATAAGCACAAATCATTTTAATTTCTTCTTAAATTTCTTCCACCTAGGTGAGTGACAGTCAGGAAGCTCATACAGCCTCTATTACTTATGCTGATTACTGCTCACCATTTGACCATTAAAGGTACGCTGGTCAGATTTTTTCGTGCAGCAACCTTACCCAAGGCCGTAATTATGAGACTGCCTACACCATTAGGATGCGATGTGAAGATATCCTTCTCATAATCAATGGAAATCACTACATTGAAGGTTTTTGGTGGAGATCTTTCAATAGGAAGCCCTTGAACACAGACGCATTATTATATATATGTCATGGATTCAAGATTACGGATTCAGTTGACGGAGAAAGGGTAATGTTATATGTCATGGATTCATGATTACGGATTCAACTGACGGAGAAAGGGTAATGTTTAAAATTTCGTTTACTATGTCTATATTTAATCACACTAAAGCAAGTCACTCATATATCGAAGTCTCCATACCTTGGGTGGCAGGAGGATGAAAGTACCCTAGTAATCAGCAACAAGCAAGTTAAAAGAATATAACTAATTCGACAGTGAAATCGTTGTGACCATTCTATCGCTTGGCAGCTAGAATTCCTGAGGTGGGAGGGGAATCCCTTATCAAGTTTCTGGACTTTGGAAACTTTAAAAAGCGACCTGATGCTTGTATCTACTCCAGGCTTTATGAAAACCACCAATGGAAAAAAAAAGGTGAAAGGAAAAAGAGGGATCTGAAACCCCGAAGGAAATTAGTGCACTTTAGAGGCTCTCATGAAAAGAACTTCAACTAGTGAGTGACAACAGATTAAAAAAGATCATCAAAATGCTGACGATACTTAACTTCAACTTCAGAATGTGTGGGATATTAAATGAATAGGTTTAACCGTAACTATTATGAGGATTTTTTTGGACAAGAGACGATTTTTTCTTGACACTGGAAACTAGTTCCTACTGTATTCCT
>NC_089762.1:16569211-16571711 GCF_040412425.1 Macrobrachium rosenbergii
TATATATATATATATATATATATATATATATATATATATATATATATATATATATTTATATATATACACACATATACACTTATATAAGTATATATATAATATATATACTGTATATATATACATATATATATATATATATATATATATATATATATATATATATATATATAATAAATGTGTGTGTGTGTAAGTGTGTGTATGTAAATGTGAAAAAATTGGTCAGAAATATGAATTAATTCTTATTTCTATGTTTAACTGATTAAATTCTCAGAAAGCTACAAGTGATTTTCAGAGAAGTGTTGCGGAGCCATGGGGTTCGTGACAAGGAGGAGGAAAATCAATTTGGAGATAGGTTTCTACCAGATCGGGATCCAGTGAGGTTTTTAATATGGATCTGGATCCAGACACCCATCAAGGGCACTTTGCTGCTTTTCTTTACCACAGCAGGAAAGGATAATATTCTTCATCATCTGGTAATTTATGCAAAATAAATACCAATATACTGATGGAAATTTTCAGGCATATTAAATTTAACCCTTGAATTTCATATTTACACAAATACTCTGTTCTGTTGAAAAATAATTATTTTGGCGATGGCGGAGGTATGTACTCTCTTGGGGATTATTATTATTATCATTACTCTGTGATCATATTCCTATCCTTTAAAATGATCTATTGACATTCGAAAACAGAGCCAGAAAGAACGCAAAGAATATAAGAAAACAAAATACATCAAAGATTAATGAAAGTTTAACCATATGAACCGACAATTTGCATGTTAAAAACATACTTATAAAAGATCTAGCAACTGAGGAGCTAAAGGAAGTGCTCCTGAATGTACTTCATGAAATGGTAATTTAACTCAGACTGGGAAAGCCTTGCTACAAAGGGTAAGGTATATCCTCAGGCTTAAAACATTGAATTATGGTCGCCACCCAACATGAGACAGTTATATGCAGTTCCTTAATGCTAAAAATTACTTGGAAAACTGTTAGATGACTACAAGCATTGAAAACAAAAGCCTTCATACAAGGACATACAGTCAGTCTGGTAGACAAACACTGGCAGAAACAAGAAGTGTCAAAAATTATATGTAATACAGTTTTGAAACGTAATCTATATTTGCTTTTCCAACGAAAACAAAATGAAAGTGAAACTTTTTTTCAGTTCAATATACACATCTACCCTTTTGGTTATTTTGGAGCCATATTACTAAATAGTTATCAAAACTGTAAAGTAAAGGACATTTAAAATCCATTTAAACTAATTACTTCACAAGAAATGTAACTTCCTTGTTTAAAGGAAAAAATGCTGACTGGATAATAGCCAAACACATAGTGTCATATCTGAATGGTTAACAGTTAATTCACACACAGCTTAAAAAAGCAATGCAACGAGACGCTGTTTTCTGTGAAGGAGTGCAAAAAAATAACCTTAAGATAGATACGCTTACCACATTTGAAGTAGTCTGTGGTGTGAGCTTAATTTTACGAACAAGCTGCTGATATCATAAATTGATTATTTATAGCTTTATGGCCTCCTAGCTGTTAACGAACAATAGATTTGAAAGCAAAAAGTTACCTACAATTATGTTGATTATAAGTTCGTGACCTCTTCGTACTATAATAACTACTTTGGTCATGTTTGTTTTTGTATTTCAGAGATATTTGACAGCCCTGATAGAAATAGATTACTTAGTTTGCCACGACACAAGAAAAACAAGAAAGTTAAACATTTTACGGATAGGATTTACTGTCATATCAAAAAAACAACCCTTAAACAGATGGAAGTTCTATTTCTTTTAATGACAGGCTTTTATACTGCACAAAATTATAAATGCTAATTGAATAATGCAAGGTCAACTGATAATGTCTTCCATTTGACGCGTTTTATATAAGTAAAATTTTTAAAAGGGTTATACGTATTATATATATATATATATATTATATATATATATATATATATATATATATATATATATTTATATATATATATATATATATATATATATATATATATATATATATATATATATATACAGTAAATACATATACACGTGTATATGTGTATATATACATATGTGTATATGTGTATATATATGTATATGTATATATATATATATATATATATATATATATATATATATATATATATATATATATACACACTCATACGCACACACACACACACACACGTTAAAACACATGTATGACTACTAGCTTCTGTTTTCTAAAAATACTACGAAAATGAGAAAACTTTTTTCTATCTCACGATCATGTAAATGGAAACATTACATCAGACTATATCACAAAAAAAATATGACATATAGTCTGCACATCCACATATGCGCGGTTACATGAACAAATGATGTGCAGAGCACAGAATGCCAGTTATGTAAATGGTTAGGAGAGAGTACTTCTAAAGGCCCTTTCATCGCTATTCTTAGCTACCATTTCGCAGATAGTAAATGCATGGGTCCACTCCAAAGAGGGCTTAATGT
>NC_089762.1:16576711-16584211 GCF_040412425.1 Macrobrachium rosenbergii
ACCCTCTGTCGTCTGAAAACCAGATTCTTCAACTTTTTGGTAAATTCCGTTTTATCAGTGTTCGTAGTTTTTACCGTAAAACTCACCGAAAAACAGATGTCTGAACAATTTATTAAAACGGCAGTATCACACACTATTTCTTCATAACCATAACTTCGTTGTCAATTATTAGGCAAAATACTATCTTTCGAAAATCAACCAGAAAGAATTTCAGCTCAAAACAAGCCGATGGACTCCAGATGTGGCAAAAAAAAAAAAAAAAAAAAAAAAAAAAAAAAAATAACAAAGACTAGGCGAGATAACTGAGGCACATGAATGTGCCATTCTAAGACATACCGAGCGAAAAATGCCATTTAGAACGAGGCTGCAGAAGCCTCACCTAGTTAGTAGTGAAGGAACTCGTGGACGAAGGAGGGAGGAGGAGACTGAAGTGGAATACAAAAGGGAACAGGGCGCAACAATAACAAGCAGATGGCTGTTTTGCTCATGGCAAACAAAGAGAAAGAGCGAGTAGATAGCGAGTTTCGTCACGCGAAGAGAATGCAAGAGATAAAAATAAAAGAATGGCTAATTGGATGAAGTAATCACTTCCCAAACAGATTTCAGGCACGAAGAAAATGGTACTGGTTGTAAAGGAAATTTTGGAAGATGGGTGCGGTGCAGCCACCTGTTTTTCTACAACTAGTTTCCTTCTAGCTAGTTATTATTATGCAGCCAGCAGATATAAAATGCAAAGTTTACAATCATTTAAAATATATTGCGTGAGCGATCACACGCGCTCCGGAGCGTTCGTGTGTGTGTGTGTGTGTGTGTGTGTGTGCGTGTGTATGATGTGTTAGTAGTGTAAATATGTAGTGAATACAGCTGTTCTATGATAAAACTATTTTATTTTCGTTCCTGAAATAAAAACAAAAGTTCTTCATTTACTTGAGAGAACAAGGTATTCTTTAAACAGTGTAAGTCCGTGTTTTAGCTCCGCAAGGGATGTAAGGGTACGCACAATTTCAATTTGTGAAAGATAGAAAAAGTTTATGTATACGGGCACAATGCACACACATACTATACACACACACACACACACACGCACTGGGTTACTTCATATCTAATAATTCGTTCAATAAATGTAAATTATGAGCTAATGAATAATAAAATGAGAATGTGTATATTGGTGAAGAACAGAATTACTAAAATTTTCAATGCTCTAACGAAAGCATATGAAAAAAAGTTCAATGATCCCTCGGGATTCTGTCATCTAATGCGTTGTATTTCTTAAAAAATGTAAATTAACAATGATGGCACGGGAAATGTTGTATCTTATAACCCTGCATGATCTGCAATCATACCCACCCCACTGATAATCAGGACTGAATGAATATGCAAAAATCTCATCAAGCAAAATTATATTAATGATATTCAAAGTAAAACAATAAGTTAGTTTTGGCAATACTTTCTGAACTCGTGAAACAAAAATACATTCACTGGAAACTTTTTTATGAGGTAATGGAGGAGCATCAACCCTTAAGCAACTACTGTACATGTGCCGGATAAAAAATAAAACTTTCCATTCGCTAGTCACGAAAGTGACTTTGCCACGACACGGAATTGATCCTAACACATTTACCAATGCAGTCACCATACTGTTACCAATGTCAAAGAAAGTTCTCCATCTCGCCAGTATTCTTTCATTAGACCACTATTACATGCGATGGATAGATACTGCAACTGAAATTTGTAGGCGATAAAGACATTTGTACATTTATGTTGTTAAAAGCAGGTTTCATTATATTTTCTTTTATAAATATTAAGGTAAACTCAATTCTTCCATGTCTTAATCTAAGAGCCCCCTTTTTATTTTTTTTGCTTTGTAAAGACGCTGTTTTAAATTTCAAGTACAATGTCCATGCAATCCTTAAATGTTTTCTAATCATCCGTTAAGGAAAAATAGTTTCATCGTTCCTTACACATAATGCAACATATTAATAGACAATTCTTCATTTACTGCAATCGGAAAATATTATGTTTGATCCCTTCTACATAACTTTTGTCATTTGCCTTTTTTATAACTTGCAGAAGTGGACATCGTGTGAGCAACACAGTTTGTGGAAAAACCTGTACAATGGAAAAAGAAATAATTCAGTAGAGGGCACACCTTTGCCAACACCTCTCTTGTCAGAAAAGTCAGGAAGACTTTTGGCCTGGACCACTGTCATATTCAGTACCCTGAAATATTTACGGTGCATGCAGGTCCACCAGTTCCCGTTAGTAGTTAATTATTGTGACGCTTATGCTTAAGTCTGAAAAGTCAAGGCTCCATCTCTGAGCATTCAGACGGCCCAAAATCCCTCTTTCCACCGTGTGAATTGGCCTTCACGGAAACAAATCGTCAGCTGTAATTCAATTCCTCCCTGAAGTAAATCTCTCTGACAAGTTTGTCCAACGAATACATCTGTCAAGTTTCATCAAGATTCGTCCACACGCTCGTGAAATATCCTGACGCCCCTCTTGCTCTCACGCGAGCGCGCGCACACGAAGTCGGGTGAAAAATACACACAACAATCTTAGCTGCCGGACACAATAATTTGGTTGCGCGTATGTAAAGGTGTTGTTTGAAGGTAATTTGCTTCTTTTGCTAATTAAATTTTCTTATTAGGTCCGTTTACTGAGTGTCCTGCCGATCTTTCCTTTACCTTTATTACTCCATTTAAACAGTGGGTAGGCCGATCTGACTGATTCCGATGATTTTAAAACGTTTGGTTACAGACATATATTTCAACTGTGGGAAAGAAAGAAATATCAGAGGTCAATCCTGCTAGGATATTTATACTGGTGACACTAAACATTGTAGTATATAAAAGAAATGCTAAATAATAAAAATACAAGGTCAAAATGGCGAGTCGGACAAAAATTATCATATTGGTTGCAAAAAAGGAAAAGTTCACTGTAATTTAATTAATAGATATGTAATTTTGTATGCAGCATGATAAATTACCTTTCAAATGAAGTATAATTTATTTCTATTCATACTGGTCATTGCGTAGTAAAGCATAATTACAACTGTCATTTTTGGCGGCATAGGTACACTGTGCCTTTATATTAGCAATTAGTTTCACTAATTACTTATTTAATTCTTAACATCAGAGGATCGTTTTTACTCTTACCTAATTCGCTAGCAAGATTAATGAAAATCCATGAATCAATAAATCAACGCAATATTCTATATGATGGAAATGAAATACTTGACGTAAGTATAATGCAGCTGTCAAATAATTAAAAGTTTGTCCTTATTTTTGATGGCGTGAGTACTCTAGTACGATATATTTCACAGCAATCAAATGCTGAAAGCAAATATTTAACAGACATAGTTACCACCGAGATATTGCGCCTAAATAACAGAAACTGCTCCAACTCCCTGCTGATCTCTACACCCTAATATGGATTATTATGTTTCATTAATCAATCACGCAAGACAGTACCAAAATGTTTCATGATTGGAATTAAGATGACGATTATAATCACAAGGATAGAGTAATATGCAGCTGATGGACCAGAATGAGAGATTAATATTTATTAACTAACTAACCATGAAGGGGATTCACTTAATCATACAATTCGGATTGTGTGTGCAAAAGTTCCAAGCCTTATATGGCATGACATAATCCGGAACTGTCTTATCAAATTACCTACTTAAAGTTGTTTCGTTTACTATGGGTAATCGCACTTCTAATCCTCTTAGTATTTGCTGTACGAGTTGTATCATTCAGGAGCGATCTGTGTCAGTGACACAAAAAATCCGAGACACTTAACACTCCCTAACAACCCTGCTAATTGGCTTATATTCGCACAACTACGCATAAGTTCTCTAGCGATTACATACAAACGTCCGTTATAATAAATTCATATATATATATATATATATATATATATATATATATATATATATATATATATATATATATATATATATATACATATTTATTTATGCATTTATATCTGTATATATATATTTTTATGTATTTATATAAATGCATAAATAATATATATGTATATATATAAATGTATAAATATATATACTTACTGATATATATATATATATATATATATATATATATATATATATATATATATATATATATATATATATAATCATTAAAAATATATTTGCTAAGATTCAGTCCTTGTCGAATGATAATGAATGTAGGTAAACAATTGGGTAGAGTTAAGAAATGTTCCTTGGTCTAGCCTTATGCTCAAATTAAAAACGATTACCTTCGTAATATATGAAACCAATTGAAAACAGATGCACATAATATACCAATGAAGTAAAAATAACATTGATATATTTTAAACTTGAATGGCTACTATGAATAGCAATAAATCAAATACCATTCGAAAGCTAATTAATCACAGTTTTGCACATCTATTTATTTTGGCCAATATATTTTCACGGTAAAGTATGAAAAATTTCAATTCTGACTCGGTTTAACTCATCGTTTTGATCTAAGATTTTTGTTCCTTTGATTTTTTTAACATACCGTAATGACTTTAAACTAGTCAGCTTTAAAATTATTCTCATATAAGTATCCCGCATGGGATATATATATATATATATATATATATATATATATATATATATATATATATATATATATATATATATATATATATATATGTGTGTGTGTGTGTGTGTGTGTGTGTGTGTACGTGTATGTTCTTGTTGTTGTCGATGTTCTCTAGATTAAGTGGACCTTATACCAGCACAATAGCTCACGTTTGGAGAGGCGAAGCGATAGGATAAAGGTTTCTACTAGAAAATTATATCATAAAGACGCCACTGCAGTCCACGAAGACCCGGCTACCTGAAAAAGCTAAAAACTTTGCTATTTATAAAATATCTTATTCTCCAGAATCTGCTTCTGACGTTTAACAGTTTAACTGAATAACAGATATTTGTGATTACTGTAAACATTAGAAAAGCTACAGTGTATCGTATGTGGGAATATCTTTAACGTTTACAATAATATTTATGTTAACAACACCCTTGCCGAGGAATTTTCAAAGAGAAACCCCTTTATCCGCTCTCTTCCGAAGTTTTTTTTCTCTCTCGGACATTAAAGGTTTTGTATAGACAGAACCTTGATGAAGAACGTTTGCTGTAAATTCGAGGGCAACTGCGGAATAAGTGTGTCATTTCTCCATTTACTGTCATTTTCAGGCTACTTGCACGGTCAAACTTTCAAAGTAATTAAATATAAAGTGGAGTTATCTTATTTGGAAAATATCATGTAATTTGTGTTTATGGCACTGTAATATAACTGTCTATGTTGGAAATGAGATGATTACTTAACAAAAACAGTGAATTTCTAATATTAATCACAACTCCCTGATGTCATCAGTTGATAAAACCCAAACTCATTAATCCTCCTATATTAAAAACAAGCAAAAACTAGCACCTAGTTTTTATACTAATTATAATCCCATCACGTTGGAAGAATGCTACCGTTTAGAGAACCTTGCATTTTGTGATGGGCATCTGAAAACAGATATTTGTGCCCACAATTACGTAACTTGCCATCAATGCTTATTTTATTAAATGAAACCAATCAAGTAACTATGTCTATAAAGGAATCTTAATCGTGCTCACCTGTTCGCGAGGTCTTTATTATTTTCTTTCTATTTTCTTAAACCTAACCTACAAGTCAAGTGAGATACAGATATGTCAATTAGCGTTCAGTCCGTTTTCTCGGCTGAAGATTAGTGGAACTCAGAAAACAAACGACAAAGGAACAACATTGTTGCTGCCCAAGACAAGATAAGGGAGAGACTCTTTAAATACGGGACAGGGACTTGGCATTTGTCGGTCGCTCTACGAGAATGGATTTTATTCCTGGATTAAGAATCACATAAGGTCCATAATAAGCATTATTATTAATTTTTTTATAATGAGTTCAAAATTTATCTGTACTTGAGACTTCATGCATATTAATAAGTCACAGGTTCTTTTTATATGAATTAAAAATATACACATGCATACACACACGACGATATATATATATATATATATATATATATATATATATATATATATATATATATATATATATGTGTGTGTATATAAAATATATATATGTATTTATGTATACATAATATATATATATACATATATATATATATATATATATATATATATATATATATATATATATATATATATATATATATATATATATTACGTGTATGTATGTATGCATGTCTGTATATATGTAAGTAAATCATCGTATCCAAGACTGTGTGGTGCAAATGGCCTTTGTAAGATTTATAATTCCACCACTCACTTCTTTCCTGCGGTTTATCTTCCACAAATCTCAACTCTTCTCAATCATCCAGTCATACAAGTCTTATCCAAGTAAGTGTGGGTCTTCCAACTTTTCTGGTGCCCAAAGGAGCCTAGCTGGCAGTAGCCTAAAATGTTCCCCCTGAAGTTATGCGAAGAACAATTCCAAGACCATCTCCATCTCCCTTTCATCATTAATTATCTGCATGTGGAACTTCCGTAATTTCCCTTATGGTATAGTCTATAATCTGATCCTGCGACCTTACTCCTAATTCTGTTTTCAAAGCTTTATGCTCAAACTGACAAAATCTTCTGGATATAGCCCAACTGTCACACTATGATTCAGATTCTACTGGACTTATGTATAATCTTATTTCCGCAGGCTATTCCGCCTATTTTATTTCAAAATCTAATTCAGCCTGTCCGTAGGTTGATTTGCCCTTTTCTGTCTTTCAGTAAATTCTAACTCAAGTAGGCCTGTACCAGATATCATTGTGCCGAAATATTTCAAATTTTCCTCTTCATTAATCCGTTATCAATCTAATGTTACTACATCCCTTTGTGTATACTCTCTCTTCAACACTTCTCCTTTTTTAAATTTTTTAAATTTCAGTCCCATCTCTCTAAGACATATGATGCATTCTGTTAGGAAAGCTTTGTAAATCTTTAAGGTTTTTCCTGGTTAAAACAGCATCATTTACACATTCTCAGCCTGTAAAGTTTCTATTTTACTCCAGTTTGTCCATTCTCTTCCATTTCTGACCACTTTTTCCATTATGACCCCCCATCAATATTAACTTTGTAACTATTTGTTTATGGACAAAATAGTTGAAAGGTTGATAATTATGAGGTAAAGTCGAGTAAATCTACAGTAAATAGTGGGATGCTACAAAGGAAACTTATTTCACTCTTTCTGTTTGGCTGCCTTATAGACTGCAAAATGAAAAAAGTTGTCAGAAATGGAAGAGAGTGGACAGACTGAAGTAAAGATACAAAACTGACAGACTTAGAATATGCAGATGATGCAGTTTTAATCATAAAAAATCTTAAAAATGTACGTAGCTTTCTTAACAGAAGGCAACATATATCTAGAGAGATGGGACTGAAGATAAAAAATCTGTAAAATATTAGGGCAGTATACACAAAGTGGAAGTTGTCAAATATATACA
>NC_089762.1:16586711-16654211 GCF_040412425.1 Macrobrachium rosenbergii
ACAAAATGCGAATTTTTTTTATACATTGTAAAAAAAACTTACCATTATATTCCTAGAATGTTACTAAGCAAGATTATCATTTATAATGACTAAGGATGGCTTTTTGCATATCTGTATGAAATTATGGGGCTTATGGTCAGGTGCAGGTAGGGTGTGTTTATGTGGTAGAAAGGGTGAGGGTATTGTTGGCAAACGTTCAGTTTATGATCCGGCTTCCTAGTTCAGGTTAGGCTAGGGATGACTAAGTTAGCATATATCCTTGTAGAATTATGACTTCGGGTATATTCTCATTTTTTTCAGTTTTGGTATCGATTTTTGCTAGAATTTCATAGGCCTACTATGTTAAATCTGGAGAAGGGACAAAGGAGAATAGCACAACACAAAATATACTGACAATAAGATCGCAAATAAGTAGTTCTTTGGTATAAATAATGTTGTGAAGATAAGGAAATCTGACCAAACTAGGGGCTTCTGGTAAAACAAACACTCTGCTATATTCCAAGTATTCGATCATTTATTAATGAAGACATTTACATGTAGCGTAGTTTCCAAGACAAACATATGGGACTTTTATCCTTAGAATCCGATATTCGTTATCTTTTACCGAGAGAATTATTCCACTTTATCTACAAAATTCAATTACGTTCCAGTTTCTTTTCCCATGCATTCATCACTTCAGTTTTTCTACACATTTGAATTACCTTCACAGTTTCATTCAACACGTATTTATCAACTGTACTTCGCTTAACAATCTTGTTTCCTATACCGACGCAGTTTCAATACAGAAGAAAATCTTTATAGCTCCTTTTGTTTTTCATTTACCCGTTGCTCTGTGTTCCACTCTTATAACTTACTCTGCCATTATGAATTACTACTTTGAATTTCCAATACGCTTAATAAAAATGCTATGAAATATGGAGGAGCAAATATTGACAAATTAATAAAAAATCAGATTATATATGAAAAGTCTTACTTACGGCAACCAAAGCAATTCACCCACAAGGAACTGACATACATTCAGCAATATTTTCCACTGAGAACGATGCAAAGAAATAAAGTGATGCTTTGCTTTACATGAAAACAAAAGACATTCTTCCCATTCGATTCAGTAACAATGGATTATTATATCTTGAGAATGAATAATAAAATAAAGGCGACAAACCACATCCTTCTTTTTTTGGCTATATAACTTATACAGTTAACTCATGTACATAACAGGTAAAATTAAATAACAAGGAGAAATATATTCTAAGTTCTCACGTTCTTACGATTACCCAAGGGTAGTGTGCACTAACATTTCTTGTAAGTTCCCTTACCTTAGAAAACCTACATTTCGTATCACAGATGAGCTCGTTGCTTACCATGCTGTAATTAACCTAGAAAAAATGAAAATGTCAGAAGGGCAGTAATCCAATGCAGAAATAGAGCGGTTTTTCGAGAAGCCTTACTTTACATATTGTAAAATTAGACTCGTGCAAACAATGATAACAAATGAATAAAGTTTTTAGAGAACCATTAAAACCTAAAATTTAATTACCTGTGATGGAACAGTGGATCTGTTCGTGTCAGCAAGGCAATGATTTACTGACATTTCTGAATTCGATTATCAGCAAACACCCTCATAATATCTGTATATATCTAACTGTACTAAGCATTCTGTGTTTCAGATTAGATTATACGTCTTGAAATTTTTTGAATAGCCGCTCAGGCTTTTTCATACTATTTTCTGGACGCGGGAGCCCTTTGCTGCCGTCATCTACGCAAGATCAACTTTTTATATGGATTATACCACTGAAAAATATGCAGTGAAGATATTTGCCCACACTTTGAAGGATAAGGAAATGGTTCAAAGGTATCTTAAGGACTAAGATGAGGTTTTGTATTCGCTGGGTGACAACAGAGGCAATCGGGAAATAGACAAGGTAAGCAATAACCTTTTTTTATCATTCTCTCTCTCTCTCTCTCTCTCTCTCTCTCTCTCTCCTTTCACCGTTCAGCATACATTATTCTTCTCCAGGGTGGTGTCGTAAAAAATAACGAAAGGAAAAACCAGATAGTATCTCTCTTTATAGATCCTGAGTTCGAATAATAAACCATTGTCAGAAGGCGATCTTGTTAAACCATGGAGTCAGTAAATCAGTTTAACAAAAGGGTCTGATTTATTTGGGTTATATACGTGTTACTATCCAATGCAACATACCTATAACTGAAATTATTAGTTATTATGCATTGCCAATAATAGTATTCTACTTGAAAAGAAAACACGGAAAAATAAAAAAAAAATATTATTAAGCTTACCACCGAAGCCTTACTTCTACATTTTTGTCAATGGTGTAAGTTATTATTTTAAGTACTGAAATAGTTTTTTGTCAACATTACAGGTTACTACATAAACATTTGGACATGAAAGTACAAACCTTCTATAAGATTCGTTATCCAAATTCCAATTAAAACCAATCTGGCAGGATCTTTGAACATTTGGGCACTTCCCTCAGTATTAACACACTTTCACTTCACCGACACCTGTTGATTCACACGGAGGTTCAGCTTCAGAAAAAATTCAAATCCTTTTCGTCATTTTCAACACACTCTTTTGCCTTCAACCTTGAGCGTGTTCTATAATAGGGAATAAAATCAGTGACCTTTTACGAACTGACAGTATTAACTCAATCCGAGTGTCATGCTATTATACCGCCGGAAGACTTATAATGATTTATGATTTTGCTTTATGTAAGACGCTTTCATTATATTAAAAACTAAAAAGCCTATAACTGTCTAATTAATGTCCATATATTGAATAGTGAATAGTCCAGAAGGGAACAAAATAACAGCTGAGCCAAAAAATTATAAGTGAGATGCAGAATTTGTCATGAAGCATGCTCAAAAATAACAAAAGAAATATGTTCCTGATCGTTCCCAGGAGGGACACAACACTAGACCGTGAGATCTAATAAACAGAGGCTATCACAACCAATGCTTTAAGTATTTAAATGCGGAAACCAATTGAGAAAGCAAAGTACACACACACACACACACACACACACACACACACACACACATATATATATATATATATATATATATATATATATATATATATATGTGTGTGTGTGTGTGTGTGTGTATATACACACATACATACACACATATCTATACAGTAGATTCACACTACATATATAAGTATATACATACACACACACACACACACACACACACATATATATATATATATATATATATATATATATATATATATATATATATATATATATATATATATATATATATGCGTGTGTGTGTGTGTGTGAGTAAGTATGTTATTTATTTACAATAATATCTGCACTAGACACAGCAACCTAAAGGCCACTGAATTATAAACGTACAGTGCGGGTAAGGTAGTTTGCTCAGTCGTGCCAGTGCTGCAAAATCATCATCTTTTTTATTTATTAGCGATAATAATCCGATAGTCTCAAAAAAAAAAAAAAGCCACAAACAATCACAGAAACGATTTCCCGTGTACTTCGTCTGAGGATGAAATTTTAAAGTGTTGTTTGAGATTTATAAATATTCTTTTATTAATGTTCCTGAAATTACTGGATGTCACTGTCTTCTTAGCATCCCGACCCTAAATCCCGGTGACGACAAAGAATGAAATGTCCAAATTAAAGCTTCATCACCAGGATATGTCAGCTTTGTAACTTTTATTTTTTTTTAAACAATTCTGTCCTGTAATCCTACTCAAAGAGGTTTATCTGTTACTAAAATGGAAACTTTCAAGAAGGATATTTTTCTTAAATTGACAGGTGTTATAATTAAAGCGACTCACATAAAAAACTATTGCTCCCTGAAGCTTTTTTTTTTTTTTTTTCATAAAAAGAATAACTTGGTAGCATTGGAAAGCTACTCGAAGTACATATATGCCTCATTACAGACCTAGTTCCGGTTCAGAATCAGCGGTTTAATTTTAAATGCTTTTTTATTTTTATTACAACAATAGCTTAGTCACATAACGTACAGACTTCACGTCTTTGTTTTCAATTTCTTCTCCATGGTGCATGAATGCACAATGTTTTATTGACTAGTATGCAAGTAATACATACACAGACACCAGAACATTGACACAGGAATAACTCTGGTAGGCACTTAACCGTAACTATGTTTTAGTAATATTGTGTCAAATGTTTAAGTACGGGATTTCCAACCGGAACCTTGAATCATACATACATACATACTGTACATACACACACACACACACACACACATATATATATATATATATATATATATATATATATATATATATATATATATATATATATATATATATATATATATATATATATATATATATATATATAGAGAGAGAGAGAGAGAGAGAGAGAGAGAGAGAGAGAGAGAGAGAGAGAGAGAGAGGAGTTATTAGTAATGCAACAGAACGAAGATCAAAGATGTTTTACGGTGAAGTGGAAGAATCTGCATAAGTATCTAGCAAGTTAATGATACCTTCTCTCTCTCTCTGAAATGGATACACAAGCCTAGCATAGATAGTTCACATAATGTAACCGGATCTTGGGTGTGCGGTGACATACGCAGTCTGCTCATTCTCTTTACGATCCTTATTCTACTTGTCACGATCGGCGATAAGTTTTATTGGGTATTGGGGGAATGTTTTGATCATACTAATAAACCTCAGTAGAATAGCAATGAAATTTATACTCAAGCCAACGCAAAGTGGACACGACAAAGTTTGTTGGAACAATGAAGATAAATACTTTCTAGGTTGGTCGTGTCTTTTTCATGCTTTTCATGATCTTTATATTTTCATGTTCTTCATGAACTTCTCTGTATAATAAAGCCTAACGATTCACATCTGAGGAATGATTGGTAAAGAAGGAGCAAAGATGAATACAAAAATAACAATTTGGCCGAAAATGCAGCTGCATACTTTCCAGTGATCAAAATGGATAATCTTGCTATTTTAAAGCAATTAAAACTGGTCTAAATCATGTGGAAGAAAGCAAAAGAAGAGACTGCATCCCCGTCACTTGACCATGTTAAGTAAGCAGTGCGAGTTTACCTTTCCTTCCCATACATTCCTTGTATAAAAGTCAAGACACTTTTTTTTGGCAAAATATTATGGCAGGATCGTTTTACGTTTTTGTTATCGAATTGACGAACAAAACAAATTCACTTTAAAATACTCGGCTGGCATTTACTGCTTTATATTGACCAATATCAAAATGAAAGCAACGAAAGCTATCGTATTACTTAATGACATTGTTTTCTTTGGCAGAGAGATTTACAAGACATTATTTCCGCAACAGAGTTAGTTTTAAAAACGAGTTCTATATAAACAAGTGTGCGTAGAGTATGTATGTATGTATGTATATTTTACGCATGATCTTATGTAAAACCATTCGATTCAATTTAAGCGACATTCTGATTGTTAACAATTTCAATAGCTTACCTAATACAAACCGCAAAGGTTATGTGAAGAGTTTAGTATTTAAGGGGTGAAAAATTGGATATAAAGTCCTTATAGGGATAGCCTACCCTCAGACCCAGCGTTCTAACTGATCCTAAAAATGATACCAGCAGTACTTACAATTCCGGGGATACAACCTAATCTAACCTACTATAAGGCGAAACACCAAACCTGACAAAATGCCGTAGCCTCCTTAAATCTCTCTAAAATTGCATACACTTGCTGTGCTGCTTACCTCAAGGTTTTGTCACTCATTTAACATCCATTCATGTAACTGTTTTAAATACGATCGGCGTGAAGGAGTAACTAATTGCCTGAAGGGATATAAGAAGAAATATAACGACAGCAACGAAAACAACCAAAATATAAAAAAAAAAACACTGAAAATTTTGCATTTACGTTTTTATACACGTAAGACAAGCTCAGATATTCCTAAGTAATGCCGAAATTCGACCCTTCACTCAGGCAGGTTGGCATACGTATAAAAAATTGTATATCAACTAGTAATACTCAAAGGAACAGTTTTACAGACAACTAAAAACATATTAATGTTAGTAATTATGATAAATATACGAAAAAAAATCACATGCAGTAAGACAAAAATATCCCCATCCAGACTACTACAATACCCCAAAGATAATCACTTGGACGAACTTTGCAGAAGCTGATCTTGGAATTTCCTTTCATCTAAGCATGCCGCCGCTGGTGGTCCCACTGCTTCCTTGTGTTTGCGCGCGTTTTTTTTTTTTTTTTTACTTGGAAGGTATCAACATGTTAAACTGATTAATATGAGCGCATTAAATTATATAATATAAAACGATCGATAGTATGCAAAAAAACTAGAAATGAGCCGACATATGCCTTCCGAATGAAGACAAGAATAACCAATTATCGTCTGCAACAGAGAATACGCCATTAGACAATGTAAATATTCTTCTGAGCTCCACACGGCAACTTAATTGTCGTCACCCGCATAAATTTTATTGATGCGGGTAACCTTCAGAAGTAACCGACCAATTTACGACGTACATCGTCCAGCACTCCATTTAAAACAAAGAAACATCCTCACTTCTTACGCGTCTGTTTATCTACAGTATATCTTCATTAAACTGTTTTTCTTTCATTCCTTTTTCGTCAGTTCATGACGCGAAAGAAAGGCTGGACCGGTATCTGAAGTGTTAATGCAGTTCGAGCGCCATTTAACAATTGCCTTGCGTTATAATACCTACTACACCTGTCTCTTCAAAGGCCTTCTTATCTCACCGAAGATATTTATTGCGTCTGCAACAACTATTGTAAGAGGAGATATAAATTAGATTATACTGTTGTCTTATCTGTGATTTTCTTTTTTACACTGATTGTCTTCAACGGCATGGCCACAAAACGTAATGAAAGGCCAGCATTACTGTCAGTAGAAAAACATCACCTGACGAATAATGGATATCAAATCACAGGCACAATAATTTTCTACTTCAATCAGAAAGGAGACGCATTAACACTTAAACGTATTTTAAAATGATTTACGATATGCATTATGATTCGATATATATATATACATACATACATATATATATATATATATATATATATATATATATATATATATATATATATATATACATATACATATACAGGGTGTTTCGAAATTAGAGGCCCCCTCTACAGCATAAACTAAAATTGATATGGACAAAACAAAAGTAATTCAGAACAGGTATTTATTCAAGTTTCTCTCCGAGTATTTAATATTTTGTGTGACTGTACCACAGCCTGCATTCTTGAGGGGTATGATTTCAGCAAGTCGCAAAAAAGCTGAGACTCAAATTCCATTTCCCTGAGCACTCTGGTCACCTCTCTTCGCAGGTCATCGAAGGCTTGGTACACCATCATAGTTCACTGTGCGCGCCTCAACACGATCCTTTAAAATACTACCAATGTTTTCACACACATTAAGGTCAGGGGACCTACCTGGAATTTCAATTGATGAGAAGAAATCGATAGCACTGTTTCAAAGCAGCTCCTATGTCTGAAGAGCCTTGAAACATGGTGCCTTATCATGCAAAAATGTGACTTCTTCAACAGATAACACATTTTCAGGATCTTTGAGGAAAGGAAATACTCCACCAGTAAGCACAGTTTCTCTGAAGTATTCGCCATTCCATGACTGTCCTTTTTCTTTGATGATCCACATTAACTGTTTGGCTGTGAAACAGAGAAAAATTCCCAAACATTCAGGAAGTTTCACAACTTGGCGACAGCGCACATCATCGCTGGTATCATCCAACTTTGCAGCCCAAATGATGTCATTTTTATGGTTTGGCTTCCTGATTGTGTAAATGAAGAATTCATCTGATGCGGCAACATGGAGAAAGTCAGCTTCATCCCAATCTTTAAGAAATGAACCACAAAACCATGCACGGTCTTCTCTCTGTTGCTGAGTGATGTTGGGCTTGCTGATAACATGAAATGGCTTGATACCAGATTTTTCAACTCACAATATACAGCACTATAACTTCTCTTCTTTCCCCTTTTTGTTTCTAGTTCAAGCACCAATTTACGTAAAGACTTTCTTGGTCTACCCACTGCCTCAGATATGATGTCTTTTGACTCCTGAGAAAGGACTTCAGGCCTTCCAAGATTCTCACTCTTTTTGCAATGACAGTCATATGGATTTTTGTTCCAGTTTCTTTTAACAAAGGATTCATCTCTTTTAATGTATTTAGCTATCCAGGAACGTGAAATGAAGGATGCACCACCATACCTGGCCTCTCTGAAGGTTATAGCCCGGATTCGATCAATCCATCTGATTTCCTCCGAGTCGTTAGCCATGGGTGTATCTAACTCCGTCACTCGGTCTGAAAATACAAGAAATGTAAAATGAAAAATAGCTTAATAGAAACTTGAAATAATGCACTTGGAGATAGGCTATAGCAGAAAACTTCATAACTTTCCATTTGTTCTGTGGAGGGGGTCTCTAATTTCAGAAACACCTGTGTGTATATATATATATATATATATATATATATATATATATATATATATATATATATATATATATATATATATATATATATATATATATATATATATACTGTATATATATGTGTGTGTATGTTTGGGTGTATGTGTGTATGCATGTATGTATTTAAGTAACCATAGAACACCTTCGTGTTTTTTGCATTATCTGAATCATCACAATGAAAACAATAATAATCACTGTTTTCATTGTCTTGAACTATCTTGATACATATTTTATACCTTCTTAACTGTTGAACAAAGCGCGAGAAAGAAAGAAACAAAGTCGAGGACATACTATATTTATTTATACATTCTTGCACCTCTCTCTCTCTCTCTCTCTCTCTCTTTTATTCACCATCCATAGAATTCGATATGTTCGACTTAAAAGATCTTTAATGAGCCTAGGCATTATTTTTCCTGAAGCACGTCCCACCCCGCTCTTATTAGCTAACGATCCCCCACTTCTGTAAGTCCTGTAAACTGTTGCAGCTTTCCTTTGTGGGGCCAGACCTCCATAGCAGCTGCATGCTTGGTCAGCAAGGAAACATCTCGCACTATCCTCAAGAGAATCATCTTAACCGACGCCAAGACTCTAGTGCTGTTCCTCAACTGTCACCCCGCAAGCCGAGACAAGATGACGGCCATTTCAAAAAGATGAATGGTAGAGCACCATTCCCTTCGGGAATCATCGCCTGTTACTTCAAGATCTGGACCGCTAATCAGATTTCAACAGCAAGAAACACCTCCTTACTACAGCAGACATAAGGACAGCTGGTTCTTCAGCCATGAAGAATGAGAGAGAAGGGTATGTTTCACCTGGAACGGTAGGTGCGAAAGGTACGCCACGTTTCTTTCCGAAACCATAGGTACGAAAGGTTGGTTGCGTTTATTTTGGATTGGTAGGTACGACAGGCATGGTATGTTTCTTGTAGAAAGGAAGGCAAGACAGGAACGTTATGTTTCTTGTTGAATGGGAGGTAGGGCAGGTAGGCTATAAGTCTCATGTGGAATGGAAGATGAGAAAGGTATGCCACGTTTCTTCAGGAATGACAAGTAAGAAAGGTGAGTTTCATTTCCTGTGGAATGTTAAGTATGAAACTCAGCAGATATGTAATATAGATATGTAATATGGTAGATATGTAATATAGAATTTAGACCAATGGCCTAGCGTTGGGAGCTATGAGGTCATTCAACGCTGCAGGGGAAATTGAGAGTAGGAAGGTTTGAAAGGTGTAACAGTTGGAAAACCTCGCGGTTGCACTATGAAACAACTGTTAGGATACGGTGGGTAGCATGATGGACGAAAGAGAATATGAAAGGAGGCACAGTAAAAGGAATGAAAGAGATTCCAGCTAGGGGCCGAAGACACGATGCAAATAACCTTAATTAATGCTCCTTTCGATCCGAAGTGCGCGTACGAGAGAGAGAGAGAGAGAGAGAGAGAGAGAGAGAGAGAGAGAGAGAGAGAGAGAGAGAATAACGTACAAAACTTAAACTAGTACTGATAACGTTTGGTTGTTCTTATGATATCGTCTCTCCACTTTAGTGATCCGGTTTTGCATACTGTTCTTAACGCACAGTAGTACTGATAACGTTTGGTTGTTCTTACTGTTTTTTAGTGATCGAATATGGAAAAGTAACAGAGCCCTACGATCAGTTTAAAAAAAAATAAAAAAAAGTTTCACCTGGCCGCACTGCAAAAACGTTACGTCTTTAAGACCTGGTGGGTTGCGTGACTAATGATATTAGTCAGAAATTTTGTCTTCAATAATCAAGTCTACACAAACTATTAGGCCAGGTTATATTATTTGGGGAAAAAATGCCATTCTTAGTCCGTGAATATCTGACTTATGTTGCCGTTTACATCAGATGCTGGGAAGGAAATGATGAATTGAATAGCGAGTTGATTACGCTTTCAGTCACGCCATTCAATGCTCTGTATGAAAGAACATAAAGATTAGATGCATTGCAAGTAAGCTCCTTGACCCAAACACAGCGCTGGGCACCTCTTCCACGTATATTTCCTGAGTTATGAAGCTTGATGGGGGTCATAGGCAGTAGCCGTGGCAAATCGATCTATCTTCGAACCGGCTTGACTGGGTTTGTCTGATTCTCTCTTTATCTCTTTATGTGTCTGTGTTTCTATATCAAGATTTTGCAGTTACTTATGGGATTCGCTTATTACATAGCAAATTGCCACATTGATTACAAGTGTTCATGCACTCTACGCCCATTATCTGCACAACGGGTTGGAGAAACATCACAACTATGATTAGAGCCAAAATACACATTCCAGAAACTGATTGAAGAATGATCTATGATCCAGAGTGGGCTATCTCTCTTCATCAGACGGGTTTGATGATGGAAGATACGGTCCCGAATTCTAAAGGCCAGCAGCGAGAAGTATTTGCACAGCCTTTTTTTCTGCCGTAATGAATGATTACTATCGGGTAAAGTTTAATTTCATCAACAGTAAATGCTAAACAGAGGATCATTAACCTCGCCCCCACCCCCTCCCCGCTCTCTCTCTCTCTCTCTCTCGCTGTCTACCATTGCATATTTTATATCTTGATAGATTTAAACAATTTTCTCGCTCCATCTCTCAGCCGCTGTTATATTCTAAATACTGCTAGATTTTACAAAATTTCCTCAGAAGCCAATTAGCACATTCTTCAAGAAATTCATGTACTTTACATCTTGATACCAAAAAAACTAGTAAGTTCTGTAGGTTACCATTGGAATTCCATCCTGAAGCGCAGAGAATACACTTTAGCAAAAATTCTGTAAATAATAAAGTAAAGACAATTCAAATATATTTCTCAAAGACATTCCCTGAATCTCTTTCAAGTTGCCGATGACACAGACATCCATTTAATCTTTATGAGCTTATCGTGACGTCAGCAGAAATCTTGTATGGTAATAACATGATGTCAGTTCTAGATCGCATCGGAGAACGTTCGCTTAAGAGATTCTTTTGCTGGAGGGAATTAGATGAGCAGGGCATTTCATTGAAAAATAAACAAAAATAAATGCCTTTCCAGCCATGACGAGGCTGTAACAGGTGTGGACATTTCTATTTACATTTAGTTCACTTCAAGGACGAAAGGGATGAGCGGTATATGTATATGAAGTAAAATTTCCCTTGCTAGAATAACAATGTATGAATGAATATGAAATTTAGACTAAAAAGCCAAGTACTGGGGCACTTTCAGCTATTCAGAGCTTAAGACATTGAAAAGAGAGAGTTAGATTGATTAGACAGCAAAGTAAATAGATCCAGAAAATAAACGAGAAGCAAATGTATCTAAGAATTAATAGAAGTGGGACGGGAAGATGAGGAAAAGGAGCTCTGAGTGTTACGAAATAAAGTAACCAAAAAGCAAGTTACAATTTTGCATGCATATAACTGGAGTGATTCTCTCTCTCTCTCTCTCTCTCTCTCTCTCTCTCTCTCTCTCTCTCTATATATATATATATATATATATATATATATATATATATATATATATATATGTGTGTGTGTGTGTGTGTGTGTGTGTGTGTGTGTATGAATTTTTGTCACATACACACGTGAATTTTATACTGACAAATATTATGCCATTATGCCACAAATATCATTTAATATTCAGTTCATTATACCTTAGACATAGCTTACATTCAAGGGGAATTATAACTGATAGGTGCTTCGATACCCCTTGGGTGTAAGTTAACCCTAAGGTATAGTGACTTAGGTCTAAAACAATATTTGAATTAGATATTAAACGATGTTTGTGACTTAGTTTTTATGACTGTGGATGTAAATATTTATAATGTGAACAAACAATAAACAGGCACGAAAAGAATCGAAACTATTATTCGACTTACTCACTACTCATGAGACAAGACTCATCACTTTTATTAACACTGATAAATTCTTTGACGTAAAAAATCCATGAATCCCACCACGTATGTTAGTCATGTGAATGAAACCACACAGTTCCTCGTTAGACGGGTCGTTAGAGTTATCGGCTAGCACTCTGCTAGGTCCGAGTTCGAGTCTCCGGCCGGCCAATGATGAATTGGATTAATTTATTTTTGGTGATAGAAATTAATTTCTCGGTATAATGTGGTTGGGATTCCACACTGAGCTGTAGGTCCCGTTGCTAGGTAACCAACTGGTTCTTAGCCACGAAAAATAAGTCTAATCATTAGGGCCAGCCCTAGGAGAGCTGTTAATCAGCTCAGTGGTCTGGTTAAACTAAGGTATACTTAACTTTTTGAAACCAGACACAAACTCTTTTTATGCCTTGACAAAAAGATAAGAAGTTATCGGAAGACAGACTTACTGCTACAGCTCAGAGATCATGTAACTTCGAAAGAATGGAAAGAGAAAGAAAGAACGCTGCTCATGGATGAAAAGGACAAAAAATAATGGTCATGCTGTTGCAGGTAACATGGTGTTACATTTAAGACGAGATAAATATAAGACATTTATATCTTGACAAATGCCTCAAAATTCTGTAGCATGAAAACTTTTGAAAAAATGTAACAAGCGGCATTTACGATAGCACTTCTCCAAAGTCAATAAAAAAACTGAAATATATCATTTTCATCTCATGAAATTGCCAAGCATTTGTGTTATACAATTCCATAAGATGATAAAATTTATCTTCCAATGTTTCCTTGAATTTGGATAAAAGTGCTACTGGGAATGTTGCTTTTTACAATATTTAAAAGTTTTTTATGCAATAGACTTAAAAGTCTATTGCATAAAAATCTTGTCAAGATATATATATGTCACATTTTTCACGTCTTAAATGGAACACCACGTAACTTCCAACAGCAAGTCCATTACTTTATGGTGTTAAGTGGACCTGAAGTATTTTGACTTATGAATGAAAATAAAAAACAGCAAAACGCAATTTGTTTCTAGTAAGAAGATTTTTCAGTAATACGTACATAGATTAAACCATTTTTATAACTACCAGGCTTTGCTAGATCTTTAGAATTTTCACGAAAATTATGTTAAGGCTACCTTTTAATTTTCTATGCTGAAGGGCGTTGCCATGAAGCATCACTTTCCTCTTTGTATCAAACTTAAGTTTTAAATGACATGAGATATGTTCATTTAAATTAATAACCGGAAATAATTATTTTAGGTCATAAAATAAAAATAAGCAGCACTCCCTGTGACCATACAGGTCCCTATGAAATCAAGGTGGAATTAAAAAAAAAAAAAACACGGAAAAACATGAAATACGGATCCTAAAGGAACGTGGTAGAGAAAATGTTCGAGAATAACCCTGATACAGCACAACCAAAACCAAATAATACTGTTACCTATTATATACAGTAGTACTGAGCTTGCTCTCATACGAACTAACGAAAGATGAACGCAAAATAATTAATAACTTTCACTTCGTGGGTGATATAATAAGTACGGAATAACAAATTTCCAACATCAAGAATGGAATTTAAAAATTAATAAAAAAAATTAACGTAAAAAACTGAAATCAGCTCAAAGGCGACACATTACCTTTGCTCCTCATCGAACTCTTCTCACCTTCGTTCTCCTCCGACAGTAACAGACAGACAGACACCCTCGTCTGGTCAGCAATTTACCTCAAACGACATTACGCGGAGGCTAACTGGGTGGCCTGCCGTTAACTGCCATTTCTGGTGTTTACTGATCTGCAAATAGTGAATAATTCCGGTAATAAAATTTGCAAAAACCACAGATTTATCAAAACAGTAAATCAGGGCACCTGGAGACGCGTCAAGTGAAGTGAGTATACAGAGTCGTTAAACAATATTCACTGCAACAGAAGAAGGAGTATTGTATATCCCAGAGAGTTGACTAAATGCAAATATTTCTTAAATCAAAATTTATTACATCCTTACTCTATACCATGAATGGTATATTACAAATTCAGTGAGGAACTGGACAAACCAACACTGCTCATAACATAAAAAAAAAAAAAATTCATATAATGCTGAGTCATGAAGTTTAAAACAGTGAAGAGAAAAATACAATTTTAAAAGATTAATGATTATCTGGCCTACCAATAAGAACTACATTGTTCATAGAATACATGATAATTTTTTTTTATAAAATCTAAGCTCATTTTGTAAGGTTGTGGAAGTTTTTGGGACTACCAATCCTCATATGGAGTTTTTAATAATTATATTTAAAATAATTTAACAAATCAGATTGCTTTACCATATATTAAAGAGAAACTATTCAAGGAATCCTATTAACACTAACATATTTTTAAATCAGGTGAAAAACTATTATTTGCAGGTGTCAGCATCACTAAAAACCGCTGGATCACTTGGAAATGTTGAATTTCAAATTAAAAGAAAAAAGAATGATGTGGCACTGCACAAATCACATGCACATATATACAATCCACAAGTATTTTTACCAATCTGTTTCTACTTCCGAGTGACACCTTGTGATTTTTCTTCCTCGTTCAGCTTATACCTACATATGGAAAATAAGACACAGAATGTGAAACAAGTTGTTTGAATAAGAAAATGCACTACTTGAAAGATCAGTTCCCATGTATAACTATTCAGGACTTTTTTTTTTTATCTATCAGGTAGAAGTATTACTTTTGGTGGAAGGGGGTTATTAATAAAGTTTTCTTTGAGTCACTACTGCTATTTTTTACTAGGCCCTCTTTGACATAGTCTTTCATTTTTCATCGTTTTATTAGCAACTCTCGGCTACTTACAAAAGCTGAAAATTTACTGGAATGAGACATTTTGGTGTTTGTATTTTGTACCTCTTGACAGTTACCTGGAAAGAGGAGCACCTATCGATTCAAGTTTCTCCTTTTCTTACTCTGATGCATTAAGAAGGGTACGAAAGTCCCCTTCCTTGTCCACACTTAAACGCCGGTTCTTTGTGGTGCTGTGTGTTTCATGTCCAAGCAGCCAGGGAGAGAGAGAGAGAGAGAGAGAGAGAGAGAGAGAGAGAGAGAGAGAGAGAGAGAGAGAGAGAGAGAGAGAACATAAACAGTTACTGTCTCTCCTGGGACTTGTGATTTTCAGTTAATATATCGACAAAATTCTTGGTATGAAATAGGTAAACAACATTTGTAGTCCATGAGTGGAGCCAGTATAGTTGCAATATTTACTGTGTACGAATGGAAAAAATCAAGTTAAATAAAAAACTTATAACAATTATATGTCTCACACTGGCACAGTGCTCACCATGTTAATGCTAAATAGTAAGTTCCATTTGAATGAAAAACAAACAAAATAAGAAACACCGAAGCTTTAAAATTCAACATACTGAACCTTGACGACAAAATTCCCCCTTTAACTCCTTATATTCTTATAAGCTAAAATAGTATGATACATAAGACGCAAAAACTATGTTAGTAGGTATACAAATATTTTCATAAATGTAGTTGCATTTGAAAATGTAAAACTATTTGCAAAACCATTAAAATGTTGAGTGCAGGCAAATAGTTCAATCACATTCATCGTTTTTCACTCAGATAACCAACTAAAATCGCAATTATATAATTATACTTACAAGAAATTTTTACAAGGAATTATTTGGATATATTTTCAAGAACTATATTCTGCGTACTTTTCCTTAAATTCGCTAAACATTTTTCACTTTTTCCATTCCCTTTTTTCCTCTGTTCTTGTGCCTTTTTTTGTAATTCCACTTACTTTTTATACTTTTATATAATGACAGAGAGCCCACCATCAGTTAAGACATGGCATTGGTCTTGTTACCTGTTACGATGAAAAGTGCTGCACAGTCTCTGATAACATTTTTTTTTTTTAGAAAAGTTTAGTAAGATTTTCAAGAGGCTGTACTTTATACATGTAACTATCATTAGCAGTTACTTTTCGTAATCTCTGATTCCAGTTCATTACAATTTACACTCACTAGCTTTATGTTTACTTACTTCATTTACCAGTTTACATGCTAAAAATATTAGTACAGTCTCTCATTTAGTAATATATTAAAACGCAACTCCAGCAACTGATTTTCTTACGATTAAACAAATAAAGAAATGATTGCTCCAAGGGAAAAAACTATACAAACAAGTAAAAAAAGGACAAATAAAAAATTGGCATGCCATTCACTCTTTTTCTTCCTCCGTTTTTCAGGTTCCAACCCAGAAATAATATTACTCTTGAATAAGGCCACAATAATAATAAAAAAAAAAAAAACTCGCGTCATTAGCACTTTAGGAATCCTATTCTTACTCGCCTTAATTCTTCACCTCTTGTTTACCCCGTAACAAAGCAGTTCATTGTAAGAACCTACCCTGCTATCATTATGCTCTCGATTTTTTATATATTGTAGACAAAAGGCAGGGAGTAAATCCAAAGGCATGATCTGCGTGGCGGGGTGGTGCCCTTTCCCCGTATAAGGACTCGGAGTTAATCCGTATGCATGGCAGGCTCCGACTCGCGCATGCTTTCGCCTTCCAAATGCACGCTTGACCACCCCGCCCTCACGCTTGATCTAGTTACGGATTATCTCAAATCTTATCTTAGAAACTATTTTCCCTGCGATTACTTCCTGGGTACTGTAACCCCGCTGGATGTACAGTGGTTACATCTGTTTGTTCCCAGGAGAACCAGAGGTCTTCAGACGCTCCTTGGTGTAAATTAAAGGATACGGATGGCATCTTTGGAGATGGCTAATCTGTGTAAAGAGGCTTAAAAGGGGCAAATTATATGCTGTAAACCAGACCAACTAATGCTTGGGTTGAGTGCGCCGATCTACATGCAGAATTATATACAAGATGACTCGGTGAAGAGGAACTAAGGTGGTCATGAATAATAATATATTTCTCAAAATTCGTCCCCTCCACTGTGGCACTAACACATAGGAAATAGTCCCTCTAGAAATATATATTACTTCTGATGATAGTGTCATAAATGGCTGAACTCACGGCTGCTTTATCTTCCCTTACTATGATTAGCAATGGTAATGAAGATGAAGTGTGCTAGCTAAATTCTTCTCTTGAACTTTAACCGAGATAGGCAAAGATTTATTATTTGATCGTGTTGAGATACGTACAATAATATAGTAAAAGTTAAAGCCTTGGCTCAAAATAAAAAAAATTGCTCTAGTATTACATTTCAGAAAAAGATTTCGGGAAAGAAATAATACAGGTGATCAGTAACTGGATGCAATCTCGCTTGCCACGTCCCTTGAGACTAAAGGAACAGCTTATTTAATGACTCGGTATAAGGTAAAGATTATTCTTTATAGTTACTTTCCATCGCATTTTTGCTTTACCTTGGCTTTTCGAAATAAAGTTAAAGAAGGAGATTTAAATATATGAATATAAGCCCGGCATGGAGGAGGATATGTAACGGCCTGGAGTTGCTCATTCAAATATTTTATTTATGTGAAGACGATTTATACTTATAAGATAAATGAAAGCTGCAGAAAGCCTTATTAATTCTTTTAAAGCCTATTTTCTTTTTATCTAAGCGAATAAAAAAGATAGCTATCGTATTAACGAACTGGTTTACATTCGAATAGAGTGTAAACAGAAAAATAAAAAAAAATTGTTTGCAAAGAATAAGTATTTGTCCAAAGGTTTTTCAAGTTTTTTGCTTTTAACAATAATAATTATAATAAAAATGAGAAAAAAAAGCTAAATAAAAACTTGGATTTTTATGTACTATTAAATGATTACAATCTTGTCAAAATGTTAATCAAATCAAGGAGAAATCATGTAATTCAATCTCTGCTGTTTTTGTCTCTGTTTTAAGAAAAAGACGTTTTATGCAAGCACAGCATCAGTCTTCACGTTTCTTAACTTTGGATGGAGAGCTCAACACTTTCTAGAAAAAGTATCCGTGGGTACGAGAAATTCAGCGATTTCTATTTATAGTTGCGACCCAGATCCACACAGATTTCCATGACATTTTCACGTAAGCTGATTTATTTTCGTGACGCACTGGGAGAACACCGATCCTTCCGCAAGAACGAGCTACACTGGTGGTCCAAAGCTTATCTGTTAGCGATGATCAGTGCTTGCCAGCGTCTTTCAGACATACTCCATTTCAACGAATTTATCATTGTTCGAAGCATAATTTTATCTCTGCAGCTTTCTAATAATCCATAAATAGTTTCGAATAAGATTTACTCTTGTTCTGAATGCGTCAACGCTGAGTACATGATGCAGCAGATTATTTACAATTTCTGGATGTTAACTGCTGACAAACAGGACTAACTAATGTTACAGCATAACAGGCAGATGTTCGTAGGTGAAAATGTGAACGGATAAACCATGCTAAAGGAAAAATGCAATTAAAGGTAGTTTAAATACTCTCTCCCGATCACACTCGAAGTAATGAAGTTTTCACAGCACCCTTCACATTATCCTCACAGTCCTAGAGTTAAATGTGTGTAACTACAATTAACAATTTAAAATCTGATTTCAGCTTGATTGTAAATGCCTCATCCTGATCTAGCAGAGTTTACAATAACCCAACCTCCATAAACAGCAGACATGACATTTAACTGTGACTAAGTCCTTTATGATTGAATTTCCTCGTTAATATTCCTTGTGAATTGTGTCCTTCATTGTCGCCCATACGAAAAACACATGCTGCCATAAACAAACAGCGGATTAAAGAAGTTTCTTTACACAAGAAACATGGAACATTATCACCTATTTAAATAGTTCTAATGCTTATAATGGAAAAGATATCGCATATGCATTACCTGACTGTCATTTGAGACCAAATCTTTCTTGTCTCACTCAATAACTTCGGAATTGCTAAAGTTTTTTATCTGAGTTAACATAACCGGAAAAATCAGGACGACTTATGCATGAATAAAATATAAGCCTTCACCAGTCTGAAGAGAGAGAGAGAGAGAGAGACAGTTATACATAACCATTTCAGTACTAAGAGACGTATTTAAAGAAACATGTTCTCTCTCTCTCTCTCTCTCTCTCTCTCTCTCTCTCTCTCTCTCTCTCTCTCTCTCAACCTTTACAAAAGCATCGAAATGAATGTACATTCATTCCACCAAAAATGATCGCAGATAGAATATCTTTAAGAGACGAAAATGACAAAGAAGGTCATTAAGAACTATGAAAATGACAAGACAATTTCTCTCATTTTGTCTTTCCAAATTCCAGGCATGGCTGAGCGTGCATTCCAGTTGCTAATTATATCTTCTTACGATCGAACGTGATGCGAAGCGTGGCCAAGGTTTTTTTTTTTTTTTTTTTGCAGAGGAAAAAAGGAACTCGCATGATGTTTCATGGAAACTCTGGAACGAAGAGGCGAGATGGACAGCAACCCGTCAAACTGCCCCGTGGTGCAACCATTGAATAGAAGAATAATGAGGAGGGTAAAGTCCCACCACAAAAGCAACGGCAACAACAAACTAGAAAAGGTCAGGTAAATCACTGACGTCGCTATAACCATATTTACCAGTAAACTAGTTTTTATGAGCTATATTTATGTGACCTTTGCATGACTCCAAAGGCGAGGTTACTCACGTCCGTCCTATATGACATCGGAAAGTGAATCGGTCTCCGGGTTTCTTTGCCTTCTTTGGCAACCGAGGGTCGCGAGACTTCTACACGAAGTACTGGACGGTGCTTAAGACACCAGATATCAAGGGAAATTTGCAGTGCTCCACTGTACTGCTGCTGTGATAAAATGCTGAGAACCTGAGCTTCAAATCTCTCTCTCTCTCTCTCTCTCTCTCTCTCTCTCTCTCTCTCTCTTTCACAAGCATATAATAATATTACAATCGCCGTGAACGCTGAAGATTTGTAACTGGATGGATCACAAAAGCCGCCTACCACTAGTTTTATGTATGGAAATTACGTACCACCCTTTCATAACCAAAGCTTATAACATTCATACGGCTATCAGTAGACCATGTATCACAATATTATTGTTAGACTTCTCCATATCTCTATTCGCTCTCTAATATTAGTCTCATTTAAAACTAGTTTATAACTAATAAGCATTTAATTACCAAAAATTTATTGAAACCCAAATTACGCCTTCAGTTCTCTGTATGGCTATAGATATTACGGGGTTTCGATATGTTAACTGCCAATGCTAACCAGCGGTTTCGTACATGCATAAAAAAACAAAAAATACATATCTATATAATTACATGCGTACCCAAAGGTGAGTGTGTGTGTGTGTGCGCGCGTGCGCACTGACGCTCCTTTCTTAGTTATATGATATAAAATTCATTATGTTTGCGCAGTCCTAAGAATGAAAATGGTATGAAGCGGGGAAATGCATTTACAATTCCTTAACCCGGATGTGATCTCAATAATCAACATCAGCCTGGAAAAAAGGAAATCACAATCATCTCATGGAAATTTCCTTCATATGCAGAGGAGCATGAAGCTACACATCTGTACTGACAGATAACAATAGATTTGCGGACCATGTTGCGTCCGTGCATGACTATTTAAACGTGTAGTTGTAATCAAATATAAACTGTATATTAATATTCCTGATCCAGTAGTTAGGATGTTTACAAAAGCAATGAAAGATCCCGGGTTACATTCACAGGCGAGGTCGAACGTCCATGCACGGTCCTCTAGGTCTTACGGTTTCTGTGAGGACTTCCACCGAATTATAAGCCTGATAATTAATTGACTGTGATTGAACAGAAGAAAGGCGGTTAAGGATAGCAAATCAATCCAACACCTCGTCTAAGAAGGAAATGCACATGTATGTATGTATGTATATATATATATATATATATATATATATATATATATATATATATATATATATATATATATATATATATATGTGTGTGTGTGTAATTGTAATAGCCACAATGCCCTCTGAACTTCTCGAATTCTTCATGCATTTTTAGATACGCTTTTCACTACAAAGCCTTAAGATCCAAGTGCAAGAAATATGATTTAAAGAAGTTAAGAGGGCATTGTGGCTATTACAATTACATATGTATCTGGAAAAAAGTGACCAGTAGATTCTACATATATATTTCAGCCTAAAAAGCAATAAAAACGATTGCCCACTTGGCTACGGTGGTGAGGATGGGTCTATTCCAGCTCTAATATATATAATCTGAAAACAACAGGTATATACACAGTATGTATGTACGGGATGCAAAAAACTTTTATCCTTCTCGTGGTCAGGTCGACAATGGGACCTCGTTCTGATTAGGGGAACCGGGTTTGTTTCCCGCTACCGGACATCATAATTTCGTAGTGACAAGCGTATCCAAAAAAGCACGAAGAATTTGAGAAATTAAGAGGGCATTGTGGCTATCACAATTACATATGTATATGGTAAAAAGTGACCAGTAGATTCTACATATATATTTCAGCCTGAAAAGCAATAAAAATCGATTGTACATTTGGCTACAATGGTGAGGATGGGTCTATTCCACCTGTAATATATATATCTGAAAAGGGCAGGTATATGTATGTACTAGAGGCAATAGACTTTTATCCTTCTCGTGGTCAGGTCGACAATGGGACCTCGTTCTGATTAGGGAACCCGAGATCATTTTCCGCTACCGGACATCATAATTTTTTCATAATTCTTGCACTTGGACCTTAAGGCTTTGTGGTGAGAAGCATATCCAAGACGGCATTGTGGCTATTATAATTACATACGTACTTGGTAAAAAGTGACCAGTAGATTCTACATATACACACACACACAAATATATATATATATATATATATATATATATATATATATATATATATATATATATATATATATATATATATATATATATATATATTACACACACACACACACACACACACACACACACACACACACACATATATATATATATATATATATATATATATATATATATATATATACGATAAATAACATAAATTACAAAAAGGGTATAAATTTAAATTTAAAAATTAAGCACAATGGGTTACAAATAAAAAAATTAAAAATAGAAGGACAATTAAAAAGGACAACGTAAAAAACCAAACAAAATCTCTCTAAAAAATATACAATATAAAAAAATATATATATAAAAAAAAAGTAAGAAGATATGGACCAACCTATTCAGTGGCAATGTTAAAACTAAACAGAAAACGAAAGACTAAGAGAGGTACATTGTGCTTAATTTTTAAATTTAAATTTATACCCTTTTTGTAATTTATGTTATTTATTTTATACAGCCCTCGAAAATTTAATGAAGCCGTTACGAAACGTCGGGAATAAATTGACCCTTTTTAACAAGTCTTTGTGTCCGCCTCCCCATTCATGTATACCTGGCTGTGGCCACTGCTGTTTGGATATATATATATATATATATATATATATATATATATATATATATATATATATATATATATATATATATATATATATATATATATATATATATATATATATATATATATATATATATATACTGTACATATATATACAAAATCGATATCTTTTAGCTATCATTTCCGACATCGTTTTCAGACACCTAATTTTGGGAAACATTAAAACAAGGTTACAGTTTACAGTTGCTGCAAACAGAAACTTTTAAAAATACGAGAGCCCTGGACACTGAGAAACACATAATTTTAAATGAACTTTTAACACTAGTTTTGTATATTGTCTCACTTGAAATTACTTAATTGTAATAGGCAAAATTACGCCAATTCCTATATTTTTTAAATAGATAATTAATTAACGTAGTAAATAAAAAAATATTCTTAGTGATACTAAAGTTACGGCAAAAAACTGCTACCATATACAGTATATTAAGAATTTTGGCACTGATTTCCCTAGTCCTGCAAAAGTTAGGTTCCCAAGGTGAGGAACTATTGACAATTTTCTTACGAATAAATAGCAAAAAAATAGTGTTAAACCATTTTATCTAGCTCCTTATTAAGCTACATACCATAATTATTGAGTATTCTGTTATAAAATTTCGTGTTATTGATCCTGACAAGACATACATGCACATTTATATTATATATATATATATATATATATATATATATATATATATATATATATATATATATATATATATATATATATATATATATACATATATATGTGTTGTTCCTTGGTTTTGTTTTTTACCTTATGCCATTTTTGCTTACTTGTAGGAGGGTGGCGCCAGAAAGATGCAGCTTCCCGGTTTCTAGCAAGCATTAAGGAAGAGATTACTAGCGTCACCCTTTATTCTTAACCCCGCAAACGTTGGCACTCATTTACTGCTGAGTAAACTGTAAGGCAGGAACAAACCACCAACCTAAAAACGTGAGCCGAAAGCTGAACTATGTATGTATGTATACACACACACACACACACACACATATATATATATATATATATATATATATATATATATATATATATATATATATATATATATATATATATATATATATATATATATAAATATTGTGTATTAGTGTATATGTACTGTACATGTAGGTTTATGTTTAGTATATGTATACTAGGTGTTAATGGGTGTGTACATCTAATAAGCAAAGCTCAATCTGATCTTCCTGGAGCGCTGGATCTAAAAGGATCCTCAGTCAAAAGAATGCATATCATGAAAAGTCGGACAAAAGATGTATGCAAACCTCACATACATTTTGGTCTTTATAACCTTGCTTTAATGCGTGTATTTTCACATGTGAGTCAGGATTTGTTATCCTCTAAATTATTGCGCTTGGCTGAATTCAAATGGCACGAGGAAAAAGCTTTTGGAAGAATTCAAATTCTACAATTGTCCTCCTTCAGCGTTTAAGCCCCATCAGGTTAGCGCAGGAGAGAAGGCGTGACACATGTGACTGCTTGCAAGCAACATTAACTGACCTTTGGTGCTCTCTCTCTCTCTCTCTCTCTCAGCTCGTCCTGGACTACACTGTTTAAACGAGGTAAAAAGTTATACTGGATTTATGAGTTGATGCTCTTCAGTAGAATCTGATTTGAAAACAAGTTGAGGTTTAACTTATAATAATTAATTCTTAAAAATCATAATTGTTAATCTACATTAGATATCGCTGTATGCATTGTTTCCTGAAGATATGGCTATCCCAGTGTCTGACAAACGTTGATGACAATGGCTTCTAGTTACAGAGCTTAAAATATATATATATATATATATATATATATATATATATATATATATATATATATATATATATATATATATATATATATATATATATATATATATGAGGTCTTTTGTGTTATATGGACTAACCGTATGTAGGCTAGCATGCCAGCAGATAAAAAATTACTAAGAATATTTATATATTGCAATAACATCAAATGAACATGTTAGCTTCATCTTTGCCACTGGAATATTCCATTCTTAATTTTTTTCTGCAGAATTCATAACCAAGAAAATAACAGAAAAATTCTACTTTTATAAAACAAGAGTGCAAAAGAACTTTCCTTTATATCAAATCGCGAAATATTATTTTATGTCTGGAGCTAGCGCCATAAATAACGACTTCCTTAATTGAAGCGCAGATTTTAGAAACAGCCAAGGAATTAGCTGTTGATATTATATGGAGCTTATTCTCTAGAGATATCATCTGTGATTCGCTTTGCAACTATTTATACTTCATGGGTATATCTTAACTAAAAGTGAGAAAAAATGGACCAAATAACTCGTTATATTTGAAGAAACATACTTTACTAAATCTATACTATTTCAAATCTATAATCTCTTGGTGGTACGTGCAATATTATTTTTTTTAAATATCTAACACGTTAAACACCATAATCTGGACAGAGGACTTCCTAGGCGAAAGGTAAGTGAAATAAAGTATTTCTTTTACATTTCATAAAAAATTATTGTATTTATGTCCTAAGTTTGGTTGGTAAGAAAATCTCCGGCCAGAAATCATCACATTTCAAGAAATTAACTCGTCGTCTTCAACTTTTTGAGGTTATCTATTATCTATTTGGATGCATGATGTTATGAGAAAGTTATTTTAACACCAGGAACTCCTTAGCATTTATGGAAAACATTGAGAATATTTTGAAACGTGACTCTGGTGAGTCACTATTATACTTTATTTAATCACAAACGTCTCTGTAGCATGGTCGTCTGGCCCTTTGAGTAGACTGAACTACTATTTTCACACTGAATGTTTTGTCCAGCATTCAAGCAGGTAAGGTAATAGTTCCGAAATTGTAGCTTTAATTACTATATCAGGTATGAAACATGTAACGGTGTAAAACGATCATCATAAAACAGTAGGTACGGAGAATTCAATTACTGCGCAAGGGTCATTACGAAAAAAGTGTCACCTCCAAGGATCTGACAGTTGCAGTAACGTCTTTTAATGGGTGAGTTAGCGCAAGAGCCTTGCTAGTTTTTTTCCTCCATAACTTTGCAACACATCATTCGAAGCAGTTATCTGTGAATATTGTTGCCAAACATATTAATATTCTTTCTTCTCGTTATCTGTTTACTTTGTCATTAGCTCTCTAGTTAATTGCAGCAGCAGCAGCAGCAATAGAACTAGTAGTAACACTATTAGTAATATTCGATAACATTAATTTATCACCCCTTTTCTTCACCTTTGCACTTTTTCGTTTTTCAAGAGTAAGTTTCACGACTACTGTGTTGAAACCTTTCCTCATGATACATTGCCAGCTAACAAAAATGCCGAACGGTACCTAAACAGAGCGTCCTTCCCTTTTTTGTTCACAACGAACGAGATTCTTGCCTTCCCTTAGGTGGAATTTACAGTATTTTGTTTGAATATTATTTGTCTTTTCTTTACGGTGTGACACATGATATTTCTGACATACAGTTTTCATTGATTATAAAAGCGTTTCGCCGACTGTCATGGCTTAAGATGTAAATCACAGCGCCTTTTTTCCAAAGCTGTTTAGTTATATATTTTTTCCTAGCAAACAGTTATTCAGAATTCGTTCAATAATCCGGGTTCTCTTCATTATTTCTATCTTCCAGTGTTATCTTAATGACCTTGTAAGTAATCCTAAGCAAACAATACTCGATAATGGGCTTTGCTCAATCTCATTTTCATGTAGATAACAGCTTACTTTTGATTATCTTGGCAAATTATTTGTTCTCTTATCTAAATACTCTTTCCTCTTCAAAACAAAGGCAAAATAGAAATGTTCATTTTCCCCAGGTGTTTAACCTTTTCTTCTAATGACTGAATGAATCTTGAAATTTGACCTAAACAGCCAAGCGATGGGGTACTTTCAACCATGCAACATATAAAACAGTGAAAACAGGAATGGAGTTGTTGAATAGCAGGAAAGATAAAGACCCCCAGAAAATAAATAAGGAAAATTACCATGATTTAAAACTGAAACTGTGAGAGAACTCCACAGGCTCACTGAGATGTAAAAGTTACAGACTTTGGCCAGCAATACGGAAATAAGGAAGCGTGAATGGAGGTGAAGTAAAATGCTAAATAATATGTGCAGCTAGGGGCTGATGGGATGCTGCAAACACCCTACATTGAACTACGTGAGATGCACCGACAGCATTAGCCCTTACGGAGCCTTTCTTTTACCGGGTTTATGGTATCTTACAGATCATCAGTATCACAGGATTTCATACCTTCTTGAGCGCATAAAGACTGTCAGTCAGTTTAGCAGACAAACGGAGAAGAATCATTCCGCTGATTGAGTTGATATTAAGAATAATCCCATTAATACTTTATGATTTTAATTAATATTAGAAACTAATCTACTGAAACTGAGTTATACCTTTCTGTTACCCATGGTAAATGTTAGACCGCAAAACTTGAAAGTTTAAATCATTTAGATGAATAAAAGAAATCAAATAATGGAAAATAAATTGTGGATTAATACCCCTACACGTTCATGCAAGGCTCCGATCCTTTAGCTTATTCCAATATATATTGTATTTAAGGATCTAATCAGAGATGGTGAAGAAAGCTGTAAGAATCAAGCAATAGTATTGATGATGACAAAAACCATGTCTTGATTTGCCGAACCAGTTCGCCACTGGAGACCTCACCTCCTACAAGAAAGTGATCTCCGGCGCCACAGGCATTCAATGGCAGTATTATTTGCTTCGTAAACTAGAGAATGCAATTGTTTGCTTGAGAACAGCGTCAAGATCTTTGAAGTCGGTAAGGCAGAAGATAGAAGCCAGTACCTAGGTCTCTCTTGAAGTACTTACGTAAATGTCTTTGAATATGACTGTCATTTACGAACAAAGGATCTAAGATACCATCTCTTCCCAAATCAACCATCGCTACTTATACCTGCTCTTACAACCTTTACCCAGATGTGGGCAAGGCCAACAAACAGCTACAATGCTATAGCTGTCAGCCAACGTCTTACTTTGTTTACCCTCTTAACCTCAACATCCATTTATCACAAGCGTTACTCCCGGGTGATGGATGAGTACGCAGAGGAGGCTTTCGTCACCCATGATCGAAAAGCTGAATGTGCAATCTAACAAGTTTAAACATCTGACCCTCTTTGCCTTTGGCTGCACGAAGTCAAAGAAACAGAATTGTTTTAAAGTTCCTATCAAGATGATCCAAGCCGAAAAAAAATTCAAATTTTCTCAACGATGCTAAGAGGGGAAAAAAGAAAAGAAAAAGAAAATTTCTTGTGAAAAACTAAAATGGCATTTGCAGAGCTACGAGCTATGTAAAGTTCTAAATCTGTAACCACAAGCCCACAATAACGGCAGTTTTAAACAACAGCTATTGCACTGTAAGTCAAACTTTGTCCTTATTGAGCTAAAATCTTGCAACTTTACTTTTAACAGTAATACTTTCTTGACAGTAAATATTTTGTTTTCTGTGCAACTGTTTTTAATTGTTATAATTTTTCTTATCTTGACTTATTTAAATATCATTATTGCCATTACCATTATTATGATTATCTTACTATTATTACTAATTAAGCAACTGTTTGGATATAGCCGATTATTATTTTCATCCTTTTATCTAAGGTAACTAAATTGTGTGTATTTTATTGTCTCTGTATATTCCATATATAAAGCCCTGAGCTGAAATAAGGGCTATTATTTTTTATTTTTTTATTTTATTATTATTATTTTTTTTTTTTTTTGGTCTATCACAGCCATCCTATTGGACTGGGTGGTTTTTATAGAGTGGGGTTTCGGGTTGCATCCTGCCTCCTTAGGAGTCCATCACTTTTCTCACTACTGTATGTGCGCTGTTTCTAACAGCACACTCTTCTGCACAAGTCCTGGAGCTACTTCGGCTTTTCTTTTTCCCGGTTCCTTTTCAGGGATCTTGGGATCGTGCCTAGTGTTCCTATGATTATGGGTACAATTTCCACTGCCATATCCCATATCCTTCCTATTTCTATTTTCAGGTCTTGATACTTATCAATTTTTTCTCGTTCTTTTTCATCTACTCTGGTGTCCAATGGTATTGCGACATCAATGAGTGATACTTTCTTCTTGATTTTGTCAATAAGCTTCAAGTCTGATCTGTTGGCACGTATCACCCTATCTGTTCTGATACCATAGTCCCAGAGGATCTTTGCCTGATCGTTTTCTATCACTCTCTCAGGTTGGTTGATGTTCATACCACTTATTACTGTAAGCTAGCTGGTGTTTCTTGCACAGGCTCCAGCGGAGGGCTTTTGCTACCAAATCATGCTTCTTTTTGTATTGGATCTGTAGAAGCGCAGGACATTCGCTTGCTATGTGGTTTATGGTCTCGTCTTTTATACTGCGCTTCCTGAATATGAGTGAGATGTTGTTTCCATCTATTGTTCTCTGGACATACCTTGTTCTTAGGGCCTGACCTTGTTCCGCTGTTAGCATTCCTTCTGCATCCTTCTTGAGTTCTTCCAGCCAATGCCGTGTTTCATTGCTGGTCAGTTCTTGGGTGCAGTGCTTTGTGTACTGTCAAGTGTTTCCTATTTTTCTGGTCTATGCTGCGGAGTTCAGCCTTCGTCCACTCCACTACTCTTGCACTGTATCTGATTACTGGTACTGCGCATGTGTTTATGGCGTTCGTCATGTTTCTGGCACTGAGTTTTGACTATCGCCTTAAGTCTTAGCATATATTCTTTCCTGATCCTGTCCTTCATCTCTTGGTGTTTTATATCCTCTCCTATCATTCTCAGTTATTTGTATCCTGTCTCATCTATGTGTTTTATGCTATTCCCGTCTGGTAGCTTTATCCCTTCAGGCTTTGTTACTTTGCCTTTTTGTATGTTGACCAAGGCACATTTTTCTATTCCACACTCCACCGTGATATCCCCAGATACAATCCTTACAGCCTGGATTAGGGTATCTATTTCCTTGATGCTCTTACCACACAGCTTGATGTCGTCCATGAACATCAGATAGTTAATGCTGTTGCCTCCTTTCTTGAGTTGGTACCCAGCATCAAAGATCCCTCTCCTGATGTCAACCTCTGCTAGTCTTATCCCAGAGCTTGTAAGTACTGTATTCCAGTTGTGTACTGTATTTTTTAGGAAGCTGATGGCGTTTTCCTCTGCCCCATATATTTTCAGGCATTCTATTAGCCACACGTGCGGTATCATGTCGAAGGCTTTCTTGTAGTCAATCCATGTCATGCTTAGGTTGGTTCTCCTTCCCTTACTATTCTTCATTGCCATTTTGTCTATCAGGAGCTCGTTTTTTTTATGCCACTAGACTTCCTTCTGCAGCCTTTCTGTTGGTGGGGGATGGTGTTTGTATACTCTAGGTAGTTGTATAGCCTTTCACTGATGACACCTGTTAGTAACTTCCACATTATTGGTAGGCAGGTGATAGGCTTGTAGTTACTTGCTATATTTCCCTTTTTTTTGTCTTTCTGTACTAAGGATGTTCACCCTGTGGTCATCCATTTGGGTGCCTGGTGGTTTGTGATACAATGCATGAAAGGGAAACTTTTAGGAGAAAATGCACAGCCATTATTCAAAAGAGTTTTCCAGCTTTAAATCTAAAAATCATCCCGAAAAATCCCTTAACAATAGGGTCTCTGTTCAGAGTCAAAGACCGGCTCAGTCCTCTGCTTTCGTCCAGCGTCATTTACAAGTATACTTGCCCGGGATGTGATCACGGGATATACGTGGGATGCACGAGGAGGCTGTTGAAGGTCCGCATAGACTCCCACAGGGGCATAAGTCATAGAACAGGTAGCAGGTTATCTAATCCTGAACAATCAAATATACAGAGTCATTCAAAATTATGTAAAACTTATATTGACAGCAAGGATTTTTCCATCTTAGGCCAAGTGCAGAACAACAACGACTTAACCATCCTAGAATCCATAATTATCAAAAAGACTGTACCGTCGTTAAATACTCAACCGTATTCTGTTAAATTGTTTGTAGCCTAGTTTGGGCAACTGGTTTTCCTCACTCTGTTTTTATTTATTTATGTTAGTCTTGCTCTTTCTTTCATATAGGTAGGTTGTTTTAAGATTTTAGTGAACCCCTTTTACTTATTATTGACTTGTCTTGGAATGAGGTGTTTTGTTTTAAATATTTTTACTACATAAAGAGCTGTTGCCATTGCATTATTTGTTATTGATGTTCGCAAATTATATTTTATAGCCTTGAAAATGCGACTTGGAATTCGTCGCGAAACGTCGGCACTGGAAATAAACTGTTAGAGGATGAGGATGCTTTTCCTTATTACTTCCTTCGTGATGTATACTTCGAGCCTCAGCTTCGGCCCTTATGTGTGTGTGTGTGTGTGTGTGTGTGTGTATATATATATATATATATATATATATATATATATATATATATATATATATATATATATATATATATATATATATATATATATATATATATATATATATAATATATATATATTAAATATTATGCTACCAATACCGTTAAATGTCCAATTCACTATGTCTCGTATAATTTACACCTAAAGAGAATCATTAGTAAGTGCTTCGTCACTGGCAGGATTCGAACCGATGTTTAGTTAGAAACAACAATAGCCAGTGACTCTGACCTCTGAGCCAGTTGTCACAGTCACCAGTGCCTATCTTTGTATATTTCTAAGTTTGTTAATATACATTATGTATGTGTATTTTCCAGCTTCAAACAAAAGTAATGTTTAAGAAAATCTTATTTTGGTTAATAGCTTAACTGAGTGTGAGAGAGAAATGACGTTTCCCTTTTTCGGAGAGCGAGTTCCGGCACTGCAAACCAGTCAGGAAAGCATAATTTGCAGCATGAACTGGCCATTACACGTCTAGCTTTGGTATCAAGTCTTTTGGAAATAACGATCAGTAATAGTATAATGATGTACCTCCACCTCCCTGCTTTCACCCCAGTGTACACGTCTGACGAAACAGCCACATCCTGACAAGGTCGCAGTTACCAATCTCTCCTTTAATCAGCCAGTCCTATTCATTCCTGCTTTTGTTACCCACACCTACTACTAGGAGATTCCTTATCTGGATATTACTCAGCAAGCCGCCATCTTAATTCTTTTGTCTTTCTGCCCTCACTTCATCCATTTTCAGATGCTTCTCCGGATGAAGAATGAGTTCTAGAATCCAGTCGAAGTCAACCATATACAGGAATGAAAAGACTCCGTAACCTCTGCACTTAAAAATCACAGAGCTTGGAGAGTTTTAAAATAATGACAAGCTATTTAACACCTAGCCCTTGTACCTATGTGGCTCTCTATTGTTCTATTTATTTAAGAGAATAATTACCATTCGTTACTGTAACCAATAGTTTTAGTAAGTTTACTTTTGAATGAAAAGCAAACGACACCGATGTAATTGTTAATAATCAGCCTCTGCAGCATTGCATCAGAAACATCACTAAATAGCATTACATTTTTCTTCAATATCCATCCAAGATTTTCTTGGTGCTAATTCATGAGAAAAATTATTTCTACAAGATATTTTGTCACAGTGAAAAAATAACTCACTTTAAAATTCTTACTTATGAGATATATTAAAGCGATTTTGTAATTCCTTACTTGTGCCATCAAAAAAATTAAAAATTTCTTTGAAATATTTTGTTACAATATCAGTGACTAGTATCACTATGCATATATCTAGTTATGAAACAGATTACTGAAAGATAAAACCAAATACACTGAGTATGCCTTCCTTATCCCTCTGATCTCTTGATATTATTGTCGAAAGGAAAGATTCAATCAGCATACTCCCTTCTCTCTTGGTTTTCCTTTGAACGTCGCAAAATGGCACGCAAAATTCAATGGTGATACTAGCAACTATATAATCACACGGAATGATCGCTAACGGTGCAGCTGTCTGGACCCCATTTCCAACCACACTTGCTACCTGTTGCTATCTTACCTGCTGGAGCATAGCTAGTTGATTGCCCAAGTAGGTGTTATCTGTGACTAACATCAAAATGAAAGAGCATGAGCTTCTTATGGAAGTGGACAAATTGCTAACGAACGACTGCAATTATAGTGATTCTTTCACTTGGCCTTTTCATAACGGTTTCTTTCTATAGCTTGTTTGTGACGCAGCATGTAGAGCATGAATCTTGAGTGATAAGAGAGTGAACGCTTAATTAGAAGTGCACGAATGTTATATTATTGAGCCGGTATACCGGTATATAAAATATTCTATATATATACACACACACACACACACACACACACACACATATATATATATATATATATATATATATATATATATATATATATATATATATATAATATATATATATATATACAGTATATATGTGTGTATATATATATAAATCAAAATCGTGCCTTTCCATTAATGAGGCTGAATCCTCTATGGATGCAAAGAGGATTCATTGGCTAAATACACTACAGGATAGCCAGTTCCTTGTAGTGCGGCTCTTAGCTGACAAGTCTAAAGACCCCTGCCGTGTTACTCTGGTTTCTAACCAAAATCATCAGCCAGGCATCCGCTGTCAATGATTTTTGGTGCTCCTCCTGAGCAGGGCCATAATAGTGGTTCCCAGTCCCGGGCATAAGAAGGTATTAAGAACCTCCAGGTTAAATTGCAAAGTAAGAACCCTGAATCAAACCGGAAAGAGAGAACAAGCAGCAAATAAATTCAAGACATATGGACAAGACAATAATAACCTTAACGATTTCAATTTACAAACCAAGCTTTCAGGAAACCTTCTTTCTCATCATCAGGGTTCAAAAAAAGTAAACATTAAAAATGATACAGTACACCAAACGGTAAAAACTTAAAAATAAAATAGAAATGAAATGAGGAATAATATATCCAAAAACTAATATTTTAATATGCAAAGAAAATATACGCATATAAAACTAATATTTAAAATACTTAAATTCTCATAAAGTATGATGATGTTAAAACGTGAAATAATATATACTGCACACAAATATTAAAATAAAAATGTACAATTAATGCATATAAATAAATACTCAATTAAACATGAATTTACAAACAGCGGCACAAATACGCAAAACACAAACAAACAAATTGCTGCATAATACGGCCACAAAACTTACCGAGTGCGGAGGGAGGGTGCAAAGCCACACTGTTTACACTGTGGTTAAAAGGAAAGGCTGGAATGATCTATTATGCAACATGCAAGGGAACACAACTCGTTAAATGACTGGGATTTTGGACAGGATGGTTATACACGTACACTATAGGATCACATTGATCCCGAAAGTGTCTATGAATCTGAACTTAATGTCTGTTGTTCATTTATTTTTTAAAAGAAGCCCAAAATTTGCATATGGATATAAATCACAAAGAATTCATGAACTTCCATTTATTGTAAGTGTAAAAGATACATACATTCGTTTCTACTTTATGTGTGATGTTACAGCCAATGGTCTGAATGTTTTATCTGAATATATTATAGTCAGTTTTTCAAACCAGCCCCATTCATAACAACTATTTCCAAATGGTATTTGAAAGAGGCAGTTCTTCACAGAATGTAAACCAATCCGTGGAAAGATTAAATGGTGTATAAAACATGTGTTACATATATTAACTTTAAATGAAAATAGTCAGTAGCTAAATATAGTTTAACACAAACCTTGACTGCATCCTTCCTGAATATTCCAGTTCAAGAAAATCCTACATATTTCCTGAAAGCACCATGTCCAGAATAGACATATTTGGGGGTTAATAAAGTACATGTTCTAAAGACAACGTGGCCTGGTGTCTTTCGACAAATAGTAATAGTATCATCAATAAACCATTTATAAAACAAGGGTTTAGAAGACTCTGGACGCTGACCTAGGGATAAGTTTTCAAAGCGATACATAACAACCCGTCACCATATGTTCGATTTATTTATAAACATTAAAAATGAAGTGAGCTGCATTTTTGACCTCTTGAAAAGTTTTACAAAAGGTCGACAGGAATCCATGGGAAACTCTCTCGTTTTGATGATATAACACCTACAGTTTCTGCAAGGGGAAAATTGGTAAATAATGAGCGAAATTCACAACCGACATTAAAAGTGTTAGGATACTGCCTGAGAATCTGAGGGACAAACAGAGATTGAGATTATAAAAGTAGGCTGTCAAGACAAGCACCGGGGCACTTTCAGCCATTCAGCGCACAAGACAATGAAAACAGTGAGTTGGGTATGGACTGTGTGATAAAGATATCCAGAAACTAAAGGAGATCAAGAACAAGGATGTAAAGGAGTAACACTAACAAGTAAAACTTAAGAGAGGCTGTACAGCAACACTAAAGAACGGAGGCGGAAATGGAAGTACAGAAAAATGGTAAGAAGTAGGTATAGCTAGGGGAAGAAGGGACGGATGCAAACACCCTACTTTTAATGCGTACAGTGAACGAGGTGAGGTGCACTGACGGCACTATTTCCCTACAGAGGACACAGTGATGAATTTTGTGGAGTGTTCATTGGTTGCAAGGTCACTTAGAAAGGGCACGATAAACATTGCAATTCCATGCTTAGCGGAGTTAAATGCACAGTTAAGGCCTTAATGGAACGTTATTTTTGTGGACTCCAGGTAAACCCTATAAGGATGAACTGGTGCTTTGCAGTGATCCGTATATTACATATGATAAAAATGAGTTTTTTTAACCAGGGTTACATAGAATGTACCTCACTTATATACAATGATTTTAGGAAACGAAAATCATCGTTATGGGAAAGGGAAATCACGTTGATTATTCTAAAAACGCATCGATCTCATGGAAATTGACTTTTTCAAAAAAGTATTAATTGGAAGTTGCCAACATTTTGAAAAACAATTCAGAGAGTAAAAAATTTTTTTTAACTGGGCTTAAAATTTGAGACAAAATTCTAGAACCAAAGACGGATGAAATTATTTTTGGGTAAAGGGTATTCCAGAATATGGTTTCCCACCTTGGATATGTCCACAACATGTGTATGTTGAAAAATCCATTATATATATATATATATATATATATATATATATATATATATATATATATATATATATATATGTGTGTGTGTGTGTGTGTGTGTGTGTATTACTAAAAGGACCTCATTCAAACTGGATGGTATGTAATGGATACCATCCAGTTTGAATAGGTCCTTTTTATAATTTACTAATGCACAGAACAATTGTGTATGTGATAAAGTTAATATATATATATATATATATATATATATATATATATATATATATATATATATATATATATATATATATATATATATATATATATATATATATATGTATAGACATAGCCTAGTGGAGGATTGTCACTGATTTTTGGGAGGAAATACCCCTAAAACTGTAGATGAACCTACATCTATTTAAAAGTATCGGCCTGAAGAGATGTAGGCAATGGCTGTTCTCACTTCCTTAACTGACCCGATGAAGCGGTAGTACGCGGTAAAATACTGCGCTAGGAAGTTACAAAGGTTTTGGACGCAGGAAAAATGTACCTGAAAGCAAAAGTGCGCTTAGTGAATGGTTGTAGACTTTTTGGTGGCAAGTGTGGTTATTAGCAAACACACTCTCACACTTGCCAGGTACCGGAAAAGATAACTTTAAAAAATACACAATTTATGAGGTGGAACAGGATAACAGTGCAATTCTTGTTTATGTCGCATTTAAATATCATACCATCCCGTCAGTATATATGTATATATGTATATGTATGTGTATATATATATATATATATATATATATATATATATATATATATATATATATATATGTGTGTGTGTGTGTGTGTGCGTGTGTGTGTGTCCCCGTGGGCACTCGTAGGAGAGTGGGCAAGTGTGCGTGCTTATGCACAAGAATATAAAAACTGGAGATATATCTTATGCTGATTGCGTGCTCTTTAGGCAGTGGTTGTACTGTACTACAAAGGTCAATAGAAATAGGTCAGTGTTTCCTACAATTTGCTTTCTCTTCATATGCGGATGGCCTACTGCTATTTTTGCAAGAATGCAAAAACATGAAAATGTAAATAAGGTCGTCGTGTGTACTTTGTGTTAAGGGAGCCTCGGGAAAAAGCTCTAAAAGCAACCTGGGAGAATTGTTCTCGCTTGTTAATCCTTCTCAAATGTTCTGACTGGTCTTTGTGAGTTTTAATATTTACCCAAAAGTGGAAAATTAGGGACAGACTCCTTTGAGAGAGAGAGAGAGAGAGAGAGAGAGAGAGAGAGAGAGAGAGAGAGAGCCAACTGTATTTAAAAAAAATGGACCTGTGTTCCAGATAAGTGTGTATTCTGATGATCCTTTGAGACTTTATGGCATGCGACCATATTTGCCAGACTAATTTTATGTAGATGAAGACCATCAAGGCTATAGCTATTGCCCTTTCGACCCGGCCTTACGTGTGCCCGAACAATGCGACGCATTAGGCTTCCTCATAGACCGCACTAAGTGTTTGTTACACTTATGATAATGCACTTACCCCTGGCATGACTCACTTATATTAAATATCATTCTGATTAATTTAACAAAGATCAGGGGAATCAATTTGTTTGTTCACTGCCAAGTCAGTCTTCAAGGATCTGAAATTTTGAATCCACCACAAATTTAATTTTTTGTCTCAGATTTCTCTACTTTTGTTTCAATAGTCCTCGGGTCTCCAGAAATTTAGTTTTTCTGTCTCCTTTCCACATTCTAAAGTCAATACTGGTTAAAATAGTACGAAAGATCTTCTTAACTGACATCAACAAATCTCTTGCTCAAGATATTAAAAGAAAATATGGCAATGATCAATTGCTCTGTTTTGTGCTTCTCCGAGAGAATTGACCTTTTTTTTCGCTTATTTGCCAAACGATCCATAAACAACAACAGCATTATTGAAAGAAACCTGTTTAAGCAATGTTACCTAAATTTACATGCCTAGTATGTATTTTCACATTTATGACTCTTTCTATGCATTTGTTGTAAAAGCTTATAAAGATGGCCTATTACGAACCTGTGAGGTATGCTGAATATAAATACGCAAATCACATTAGATAGATACAGCAGATTAATAAATACCCTTTCATTTCATCAGATGCCAGATTGTACTGTGCTGTTAATATGAAGTGTACTATCGCTGCTTTTTAGCTGTACGTTAAACAGCATCTTTACTGAGCGACAGACTACAAGAAATAAGTTGTAGCACGTGTAAATGTGAAATTTCACGAGCCCCCGAAAACTTACATTCATTCTCTTTCACAGAAAAATAGATTGCTTCATCTCCCTCGGTCAACATTCACACTTAAATGGATAACAATTGTTTTTTCTTATTTTTACAGTTTTGTCTTAAAGTTTCGCAAATCACTGAAAATAAATCATATATTTGATGGTATCTTAACCACCATGCACAAAGGACGTAATAATTTTTGTTTTATGTTCTCCATATCAGAAAGACTGACACTGACAATAAAATGTAAATAGTAGAACTTGACTACAACGTAACCCAATACTATAAAATAATATTTTTCCCCAAAATCTTGCAATATTATCATCCTTCAAAGTACGAAAATCGGGTTCTTTTGGCTTCTCACCATAAAGGTGTCTATGCATTCTATATTTATTTTCCATGTTTATTTTCTTTAAGACCAACAACGACCATGTGAATCTTGGATCCATCAACTTTCTTATGCTAAGATTCGTAAAACGAAGATAAGATACATTTCAGTTAAAGCCTTACCTCTGAAGAAATGAAAGAAAATGAAGTTTAAAAATAGCGCTGACGAAAAAACGAATTGCGTGGTCAAATCAGGGAGCTTGATTTCGTCCATCGCATCTAAAACACTTACTTTGTCCATTGATATTTTATTTTTAGCTTTTCAGTTGAACTTAAACCGTGCACACACACACACACACACACACACACACACACACACACACACACACACACACACATATATATATATATATATATATATATATATATATATATATATATATATATATATATATATATTATACAGTACATCTATGCATACATACATATAAATGTATGTACTGTATGTGTGTATGCAATGTATTTTGTATCTCATTTATTCTTTTCATACTTCCAGGCAAATCATCATTTCGTTAGTAATACAGTGAACCATGGTACGTCACACATTTTAATACATATTTAGTAAAATGTCCAATCCATTTATTGATGAACGCCTACAAACAGATACTTGAGTTTTACAAATTAGTTACACTGCAGAGAGAGAGAGAGAGAGAGAGAGAGAGAGAGAGAGAGAGAGAGAGAGAGAGAGAATTATTGTGTTCTCGCCATTGCGTAAGAGCGCGCTGTAGGCACTCCATCATGCACTGGCAACGTTCAAAGCAATTAGATCAAAGTTCTTGTTTAAAATCTCGACCCTTAAAATTTTATGAAAAAAGTGTCTTCGGTACAATGTTTCGTCATTCCGGAGGTGACACGTCAAATAAAAATCTGCTAACTCATAATTTCGGAGGCAACTATGATTTTCTTAAGGAAATAAATCTTACGATGAAATCAAAGGAGATTGGGCTAAGTGCCCAAGTTACGGCACTTTAGTTAACAGTAAAATTAACCATGAAGTTAAAGAAAACCATCAATTTATTTTTCACTGAATTAACGGATATGAAGCCCACGTTAAAGATAAGCAAACATCTCATAGTATGAATTTTACTGAAAACTTAAGTGTAGAGAAGAATACGGAAATGAAAAGAATATATAAAAGACCTTTTTTTTTTTTTTAATGAGACGTCATTTACCATACCGGATTCATATTCGTGGTGCAATCCCTCATATTTTTATTCTACTTAATACTATGGTGTTTTACATTACAAAAAGATCAAGAATCAGTTGCTAACATGGAACATAGGAAGAGGTAAATTCTGCATATCTAGTACCATGCTCCCATTAGGCATTAGCAATACTGCTGAACCTGGTTTTACTTTCGATATCAAAGATTTATTAGTGTATCTCTTCAAAAACTCACTATCCAATGGAGCCTCAAAGGCTATATATATATATATATATATATATATATATATATATATATATATATATATATATATATATATATATATATATATATATATATATATATATATATTGTTTAATGTATATCTCATATTTACAAAGATAAGAACAAGTCCATCTGCCTTTTAATGTCCTCCATCTGAATGTCATTAACCTCACGGGATCCTTCAACATAATTGATCAGGGCGGTGTTTTCACCCCTAACAATGGCCGTTATGCTAGGGACCAACGAGGGAAGATAACTTCCTTGGCCATCTTCCATCAAATTTATTTATTAAGGAACTTTTATCATCGTCTTTGATACCAGCCTCTTGGAGACAGTTCCCGCAACTCGTAACGCTGAGGGTCACCAACCACATTACACTGCGAAGCATCTTAAGTCTTTTATTATTACTAAACTGTTTCCAAGATGAGTCACGAAATTGATAGCAACCAGTGTTTAAAAAGAGGATGTTCTACTGCTCTAAAACATCTTGCCAATTTGACGATATGTTTCTGACCTTATACAAGGCAATGGTTATTAATCAGATTGTTTGTCTTTATATTCACGTGTTATTTCCATCAGTATGCTATATAAGTCTCCTCACTCTTGAATATCACTTTTTTTTTTTTTTTCAGCATAAGCGCAGCCTCCTTTTAGTGAGCTAATTTAGCAATCTAAAGGGTTTTTCGATTTGTGCCTTCAGAATGCGTTCCCTTTATAAACAAGAATAATTTTGGGGAGCATAAGGCACGTACAATTCATGAGAATTTCGGCTACTTCTGTTATAAAGAGGATAAGCATACTTCCTTTTTCCGATTCTTAAATAGCTTAGGGACTTACAGTTTCTCTCTCTCTCGTCATCACATTATATATATAACTATATATAATTATATATGTATAATTATCCATATATATATATATATATATATATATATATATATATATATATATATATATATATATATATATATAATGATCCATTTTTCAATATCCTGATTTTATGAAAATGATTTCAAGCATTATATTCAGCTTCATTCAGTTTCTACAAAGAAAGAACAATTTTGGCATAACCAAAAAAGCTGAAGCAATCTGTCTCCTTTTAAGATCACGATTTATCACATACGTGCGGAAAAATCTTTTAATAAATGTTCTGGTAAATTACACAAAGCTTTATTTACAAACGTTCCTGAAAACTACTCTAAATCCATTCGCAGAGAGTGAGTGGAATCGAAGACTGAGCGTACATCACCATGAAAAGAATTTGAATACACAATGAGTCTCTCTGAGCATTAAACATGTCGACAGCTGGTGATTGGTTAGTGGATTCTGTATCATTTAACCCAAATTCACTGTGCAATGGGGGTTTATCAGAACCAGTTGTGGTGTTTTTGAAGACTCAACTCCGAAAGATGCGAAAGAAATCAAGATTTCCTCAAAAGGCAATTCACTATGAAGGTAAAATTATACTAGACAATCCCTACAGAGGAGTAAAGTCAACTTCCCTCTTTCTCACGGAAACGTCCCTGGGTGTGCGCAACGGTTACCTCGACGACAGTCCAGCACAAAAGAAACAGAATATAAAACCGAGAAAGAAGCTTCGTCCATGAATGTCTTTACGTGCCAGGGCCTCCGTCTTTTGTTGCAGACCTGGTGGCTCCCGCAAACGTCTTCTTCCAAGAAAGAAGAAAATAAGCGAAAAAGAGTCAAAATACAAAAACTGTAACCTACTTCTTCAGTGCTTTTTGTTCAATTTACGGTAGCAAAGGTGTCTTGACCATAAATTTACAGTCGTTGCGGTTCCTATATTTTTTCTCTACCCCACTCTTTTTTCATTCTTTTGTGGGTGTGATCTTAATGGTAAGGTCGCTCTATCAACTGCTGATGCACGATTACTGTCTCTTTTTCTAAAGGATTCTAGTCAAGGGGTCTGTAATCAGTCAGAAGGCTTGCACTTTTGCTGTTTTTCTCTTCAGCATATTTCACCCACTAGTTTAAATGGTATCGTACTGGAATCAACTACCATGGTTGGTTAAATGGAATTCATTATGGTATTTGCTTTGTTTGATCAAGTAATATAAGCTTTGAGGGCAAATACTCCAGAAATTCCTATCTTGAATTAAAAAAAATTTTTTTTACTTGCTTTATAACTGTAACATATATTTTTTTAAAAAATATGTTACAGTTATAATGCAGGTTAATAAGAAGACTACGCATTTGTAGACGAGATTTAAGACGGCTGAGGCGTTGTCTTAAGTCTCATCAATATCTAATTAGATTTGGTGACATTATTGTCATGTGAATAATGATTTCCCTCATTTTGATTTGGTTTCAAGAATCAATTTCAACATATTTGATATAAAAAATTTCCCATCTTCCCTTGGAGTTTCTTGAATTTTTTCTACTTATTTCCTTTGCTAACAGGAATTACACAAGAAGAAATTGCCTTGAATGAACTAAAAGATCCCACAGATATCTATAAGACACTAATGATACTACTAATTAGCAAAATCTAATTTTCTTTATATATTATACATTATATATATATAATATACATATACATATATATATATATATATATATATATATATATATATATATATATATATATATATATATATATATATATATATATATATATATATATATATATATATATATATATATATATATATATATATATATATATATATATATATATATATATATATATATATTATTATTCTCTCTATTTCAAAATGAGAACTGGGAATCGTGGTGTTTATTAAAAATCAATCTTGCAAAATCGCTGTAATGTTTGTTGCCTTAGAAGAGGATATCGAATCTTATGAGACATCATATTAACAGGGACGAGTATCACAATTACATAATTCACTTTTCGGAGAATTAAACCGGTTTGACCTTAGCGAAAAGGAGAATTTTTCCATTTCTTTACTTTCATCCGAAGCGCCCTACCAAAAAATAATATTCAAGCATCATGGCGCATCCGCCCTTTGGAGAAAGTACTTTCATTCTACCACTCAACTTTCTGAAACCCTCAGGCCGATCTTGGTTGGTCACACTCGGGCTTTCGGTGGCAGTGACCCACTTACTGGTAAGGTGACATTTCCAACCTGCCTTATTTAAATATAATTCCGTGGACGACCCGAAAAATGCAGGCATATAATGCTAACACTAGAGAGGGTTCTGGATGGCCACAAATTATGAAAATCTCATCGGTGACCGGAGATTTTGGCAATTCAATCAGGAAAACCATTACTAATGTAATGTACCCAAACATTCAATTCTTTTGGTGAAGCATAAACATTTCTCACTTAGTGGTAGCTGGAAAATTCGGAAAACATCTTATTCCGGCCAATAGGCGAAAAATAATGAAAACAAACAAAATTATTACAATCGATATCTACAACCTTTACGATATGGTGAATATTCCAGAATGCGACTGATATTTTGTTGCTGTTCTTTTAGAAGATAACATTACACCAATAAATCCCATCACTATAGTCAACAAAGCTACCACCTTGGAGAAAAAAATCTTTACGTTCAAAATTCAACAAGAAACAGTCCCAATATCGAAAATATTGTTCTAAGTATTACTATCAAAACATTGTAAATATCACTTACAGTATCTGAATCATCTTAAAAGGATCTCATAAAAAAAGAAAAGTATTCAAAATCGTAGTCGCAAAAGTGTAGTGTTGAAAATTTTGATAGCATCCTCAATTTATGAAAATACACAAATACTGAGCCTAATTTGGTGAAACACAAACATTAAACACGGAACACTGATCTTAGCTGATAGCATCACGAATTACGCGAGAAAAAATTGCCCAAAGTGAATTAAAAGCTCCCACAGCACGAGTCAGGTGATTACAACTAAAGCTATTGTAAGTAAACAAAGGTACTAAAAACAGAATGAGTTAAGAATTTGCAACCCATAGCGCAAGAAGGCCTACATTTGAAAAAAATGTTCTCTTCACATTTCTCACCGTGTTTTAGCTCACTAAAGTTAAAAACACCATAAACAGAAAAATTACATTCTAAAAAGCATATTAAGGAGCATTTAAAAAATTATTTACGATTTCATTCTATCTTACCGAAATCTAGGTTCAAGTATCTGAATCACCACTGAACTTCTCTTTCCTCATCACCTTGAATCTAGCTCTCTTCTTGGGACCATCCAGTTTGACATCTGCGGGGCAAGGTCCAATTGGGACTTTCTCCTTTGAATTATTGGGCATTTGGAACTCTTATCTACGCGGCTTCTGAAGTCTTTTGTAGTTTCTATAGATATTTCTAAGTATTCTTTGAGATACATTCTTTGCAAATGGCAAAGCTTTTCATTTCTCAAAAGAGATACTCTTCTACCGGATATATATTCATTGTTATTTCTTTTCTAGTGGGGTTCCGTTCTTTAAGGTACCTGCTTTTCTGCTCTATCAATGACTATCTTTAATATGATTCATCTCCTACACATGCCCTTACCATATCTCTTGTATCAACTATAATCTTGAGAGCATACCCCCGTGTGGACTCTACCACGTGGTCAAGTTAATTGCCTGGGGGGCTCTGCTTCTACCTAACTTGTATTCCCACCCATCCAGTTTCTCTGTTCCAAAGAATGAAACAAAAATATTCTTATTTTAATTTTATTTTCGTTATTCGTACTGCCTACGATTAAAAAAAAATTATTTAGAAAAATAAATAAAAAATTCCCTCTTTAAAATGCACGTAATCTGTTACACTGACATAAGGTTTTTTCTTCATTTAGTTATGAAAGCTTCATGTTAGTCCAAGCCTTCACACCGAAAATACTGCACACAAATTTAGCATACTTCTTTTTCTTTACTTCTTTTCTATTCACACTGAATCGGAAGCAATTAGTCTAATGACAGACCGAAGATCAGCTCTTCTGAAAATCCTTTGCCTCTATGTTGTATGATGGGCTCTCTGTTCGATTCTCAAAAGGTACTAATTTGGCACCTGTCCCACTGAGCTGAGAGAGAATGAGTGGAGGGGAAGGGGGAGCGGGGGGTGGGATCCAGCCCCTCCTCTCATTCTTGTCCCTCTCAGCCTCCTATTGTAGCATTCTTTACTTTTTTCTTTGATGAGGTCATCTGGACTTCCCTTGTTTAAACAGATTCTTCTAAAGACACCGTTCTTACATTAGTATGGGAGAAACATAAACTTAGAACGCACCTGGGCTTTCTGCCGTATATGCATACAGTAATATATATATATATATATATATATATATATATGAGAGAGAGAGAGAGAGAGAGAGAGAGAGAGAGAGAATTTACGGGTCAATTTTTACCAGATACGTTTGCAACTGTCGTAAACCATGTTGCCCTCTTACCTTCTCGAATTCTTTGCACTATTTGGATATGCTTTTCACTACAGAGCCTGAGATCCAAATTGAGGAATGTGGAGTAAGTCTGACGTCTGTGGTAAGATTCGAACCCGCATCCTGAATATTAGAAAGAGGTAGCGTCACCAACCTGATCACTACGGACGTAGCATTGCTTCATGTTCTTGCATTTGGATCTCGGGCTTTGTAGTAGTTATACCAATTGCACAAACACACATATATATAAACACACACACACATATATATATATATATATATATATATATATATATATATATATATATATATATATATATATATATATATATATATATATATATTCAATATTAAACTCAACGATCCGATTTCATGAAGATCCTAAAATTAGAACTAAATGCAGAGCAAAGCGTGGAATTTCCCTATTCACGGCAGCCGTAAGTTTCAGTGTTCCCGAAATTCTCCATGTGTCGATATGGTGGTATTTTTGGGTATTCACAACGATAATACAGTAACTGACAATATAAAATAATGAGATGTATTTATTTCTGCTACTGTAAAACATCACTGATCACTCAGAAGCACATTATAAGCTTTAATGACATCCATGGCGAATAGCTAATACCAGTTTTAAAAACAAAAAATAGTGGTGAGCACTCATGCAAATTACTAATTCTCGACCACTTCATCTTCATAGTAAAATCCTTATTAGTTAAAAATGTGTTCTTTTTATCATAGATTTATTCTGTGTGTGGCATTCAGTAAAACTTATTCTTAATGACAAAGAAAACTTAAGAAACGAGTAATTCGTAAACATGTGATTTGCTTAAATACTTGATTTATTTAAGTAAAAAGGAAAAAAAAGCATAAAATAACAATTCTCCATTTCACGTATTAACAGCATTATCTGTTGTCTTTGCAACAGGAGTCTAAGAATTTCACAGCGAATGCGACACCGTTTTTGTCGAAGCTGCAAGCTGTCACAGGGACCTGTATACGTGTCAAATATATATACTGTATAATATATATATATATATATATATATATATATATATATATATATATATATATATATATATATATATATAATATAATATAATTAATTAAGCGACAAATATCGTCTAATATCCAGTTCACTATACCAAGGGAATAACTTGCACAAAAGAGAATTACAATAGAAAAGTGCTTCGTCATTGGCAGGATTCGAACCGTTGCGTGGTTTAGAAACTAAGATAGACAATGAATGTGATCACTGACGAAGCACTTAATTATAATATCTGTGTATATGAAAAAGCCACGCGTGTGTAAGTAAAAATTCATATATGTATGTATATATATATATATATATATATATATATATATATATATATATATATATATATATATATATATATATATATATATATATATATATATATATATATATATATATATATATATATATATATATATATAAAATATTATGTTACACGTTAGCTTAAAGAAGACTCATGAAAATGTTCTGCAGCTCCTCTGGAGTTAAAACGTCAGAAGGTATTTCTTTTCGAGAAAATACATTCTGACATTTTAATGGAACAATGAAGTTAGTGGGTTTCGAAATACGATAGTTATCATGAAATGACAAATGGACCTTAATAATAACAAGGACTGCGATGGTCATAGAAAAAAAAAATATACTAACAAAGATGTTAGGATGACATTCACCCATTGCAATACTTCCCGTATTGCGGTAAATTTCAGTGATGATGATGGCTCACTGTCGGCTGGCAATGGTCGTTATGACTCCACGTGGCCACAGAGAACACAAGCTGTGGTTGAGAATGAACGTGACTTCCCTTCGGATCTTATTGTTGACGAAAGAATTCTCTCTCGTTTATTGTAGCTTCATTTATTTTTTGCTTGATGGATTCTATTTGAATTCTGATTTTGTCACCTGGATAATTTGGGAATTACGCAGGATAGGATGTTTGACCTTGTGTGCGTGTGTATGTGTGTGTGTTTCTTAGTGGATATTTTCCCAGATAATAAAAAGGCTACGCGATCATAATGGTGAACTGGTTGAATGGTTACTTGACATTTTTCTTTGAAGAATTATTTTCAGATACTGCTCGGTCCTTTGTATATAAGAAAGAGTATAAAAGAATAACCGTAGCCTTGAGATGATCCGAGAAACAAAGATGAATGAGAAAAGAAAAAGCAGCAAAGTGCAAATGAACAATCTCAACTAAGGACTCATCGACAGCATCTTTGCAAGTGACGGAAGCCGGTTTAGAAAGGATGATTTTATTCAAATCCATCGTATGCAAATTAATGGGAAACACTCTCATACAGGATAAAACCTTCGACCAGTTTGCTTTTAATGATCAATCATGGCGATTAGACAGGAACATCTTGAAGGAACGACCTATCTACTTTTAAAGAACATATACTAGAAATTTTCTTGAACATGAATCAGCATCTCACACGAAGCAATTAGATTGCAAAACAAGACATTCGAACGTATTTTTTCTGTGTTTTTGGTTACAGAAGCAATCGGTAACATGGCACGCCAATCAGTCTCTCAAGAAAACATATCCAGTAAAAAAGTAGCAATCTGCTTGGAACAAGTTGCATATCAAATTCTTCACAAGAAGAAGCATTTTCCTTGTCGTTTGGTGCTTTGGACGCGGTATGTCTTTTTTCCACCAAGCTTGTGGGCTGCATTCATTGTTACATGTAGCCATCTTTAGGGATTTTCCATTAAAATATCCAGCCAGCTCTCATCACTCAATTGTATAGATGCTTACAAAAGTTCATATTATGCAAATTCTGTCCATTGGAAATTTGCGACTTTGATACCATTATACAATCTTGTAGTGGCAGTTTAACATAAAACATTTCTGCTATCGTCTTCGTTTGACTGGACTTTACTGGACTTTCAGTGAACAATTTCCTTGATTGCGTATAAACAAGGGCAAACCAAGAACTTCCCCTTATCACTTCATCTTGCGAAGAGCTCTTGATGAATAGATGTTTTGCCGCAAAGCCGCAAAGACAGGAACTCTGGTAGACCTTGATTTTTAAAGTTCTCGCAAAAAAGAAATGCCATCTTACTCTTTAAACATTTCGAACATGCGAAGGAAATTAATTAATCTGTAATTCAATGGTATGCTTGTTTTCGCAAGTAAACAGCTAGTTTGTTATATACTGTAATGCAATGACTAATAAACCTTTAATTTCATGAATAAAAAGAAAAGGAGAAAGGCTCAAAATACTGTCCACGAATGATAAATCTGCATCGTTTCCTTTTAATGAAATTTAATGGATTAGCTGAGTTCGTTAAGATATGTTAGGCACAACACACACACACACACATAAATAAATAAATATATATATATATATATATATATATATATATATATATATATATATATATATATATATATATATATATATATATATATATATATATATATATATATATATATATATATATATATATATATATATATCAAGGTCATGCATTACTTCTCAATCAGATCTGTTGAAATTTCAATTGCTAGTCCGTTTTCAATTTGAAAGTACATTATACATAATGTACTTACACACACACAACTAATATATATATATATATATATATATATATATATATATATATATATATATATATATATATATATATATATATATATTCCCAATAGTATAAATTGGATATTAAACGACATATGTAGCTTAATGTTTGTATATAAAATGTCACGGTGATGTAAAAAAATTCATATATATATATATATATATATATATATATATATATATATATATATATATATATATATATATACACACACTATATATACATATATATACAGGGTGTTTCGAAATTAGAGGCCCCCCTCTACAGCATAAACTTAAATTGATATGGAAAAAAACAGAAGTAATTCAGAACAGGTGTTTATTTAAGTATCTCTCTGAGTATTTAATATTTTGCATGGCCTCCATCTGCCTGTACTACAGCCTGCATTCTTGAGGGGTATGATTTCAGCAAATTGCAAAAAAGCTGAGACTCAAACTCCATTTCCCTGAGCACTTCGGTCACCTCTCTTCGCAGGTCATCAAGGCTTGGTATACCATCATAGTTCACTGTGCGTGCTTCAACACGATCCTTTAAGAAACTACCAATGTTTTCACACACATTAAGGTCAGGGGACCTACCTGGAAATTCACTTGACAAGAAGAAATGGATACCACTGTTTTGAAGCAGCTCCTGTGTCTGAAGAACCTTGAAACATGGTGCCTTATCATGCAAAAATGTGACTTCTTCAACAGATAACACATTTTCAGGATCTTTGAGGAAAGGAAATACTCCACCAGTAAGCACTGTTTCTTTTAAGTATTCACCATTCCATGACTGTCCTTTTTCTTTGATGATCCACATTAACTGTTTGGCTGTGAAACAGAGAAAAATTCCCAAACATTCAGGAAATTTCACAACTTGGCGATAGCGCACGTCATCGCTGATATCATCCAACTTTGCAGCCCAAATGATGTCATTTTTATGGTTTGGCTTTGTGACTGTGTAAATGAAGAATTCATCTGATGCGGCAACATGGAGAAAGTCAGCTTCATCCCAATCTTTAAGAAATGAACCACAAAACCATGCACAGTTTTCTCTCTGTTGCTGAGAGATGTTGGGCTTGCTGATAACATGAAATGGCTTCATACCAGATTTTTTCAACTCATGATATACAGCACTAAAACTTCTCTTCTTTCACCTTTTTGTTTCTAGTTCAAGCGCCAATTTACATAAAGACTTTCTTGGTCTACCCACTGCCTCAGCTATGATGTCTTTTGACTCCTGAGAAAGGACTTCAGGCCTTCCAAGATTCTGACTCTTTTCGCGTTGACAGCCGTATGGATTTTTGTTCCAGTTTCTTTTAACAAAGGACTAATCTCTTTTAATGTATTTAGCTATCCAGGAATGTGAAATGAAGGATGCGCCAGCATCCCTGAAGGTTATAGCCCAGATTTGGTCAATCCATCTGATTTCCTCCGAGTCGTTAGCCATGGCTGTATCTAACTCTGTCACTTAGTCTGAAAATACAAGAAATGTAAAATGAAAAATAGCTTAATAGAAACTAAAATAATGTACTTGGAGATAGGCTATAGCAGAAAACTTCATACATATATATACATATATGTACTGTATATACGAATTTTTTACATCACCGTGACATTTTATATACAAACATTAAGCTACATATGTCATTTAATATCCAATTCGCGCTACTTCTGGAATATCACCGAAAGGGAATTATGTCATAAATGATTTGGTACCCAAGTGACTCGAACACCTATTAGTACCCACCAATGACTTCCAGCCCAGTGGCCTAGAACGTCGACTGGAAGTCCTTGATGGGTACTGTCAGGTGCTCGAGTCACTTAAGTATCAAATCATTTATGACATATAGCATGGTCCAAGGAAAGGGAGGTCAACACACGGGAGGCACAAAATTTGTCGCTACCTGCGCATTCCGGATTATAAAGTCAGAGAAGACCTCCCGACGTTGTTTATCCCAGGTCAGGCTACTGACTTATCATTCGTTTACAAACTAGGCTGGTGGTTGGCAGGAAAACATTTGTACTTTAATATTATTATCATTATTCAACAATACGCAAAAATGCTGTGCTGTGCACGGCTGTCCATCGAATCTGAAAAGAACAAGGTGATTATGTTAGTTTTCACTGTTTCCCTCAGGGTGAAGAATTAAAACATTTCTTCGTACTATCAACTGCATTTGACCTTCTGAGTTTTATTTGAAATTTCTTCGTACTATCTACCGTATTTGACCTAAGAGTTTTATTTAACATTTTTTCTTATACTCTACTGTATAGACCTTTTGAGTTTTGTACCAGGATATCGTTTTATTATTAGTTGTTGTAGTGTGAAACCGATCTTATTCAAATTCACTACAACAGGACAACACACATATAACAACCACAACACTGCTTTAAAATATTTACAGAAATCCTAGCGGAAAAAAAAAAAACTGTCTTAGACACGGACGCGACCCCAACCCTGGTTTTAAAACGACACCCCATGAAACAAGCGTTCCCCTTCGGTGATATTTCCGAACTATCGCGAATAGGATAGTAAACGACATTTGTAGCTTAATGTGTGTGTGTGTGTGGGTGTGTGTGTATATATATATATATATATATATATATATATATATATATATATATATATATATATATATATATATATATATATATATGAAAATACGTGCAAGTTGCACGTATATTATGAATGTATATACAGTATAAAGGAACGAGAACAGAATTACCTGATATTACAATCTGTTCAAAAGTATATACTGCTCCTGGCTGTCTGAATTTTGTTGACGCTGATGCCGATGTCAATAACGCTCTTTAGTGCTAACGGAGTTCCACAAAACATAAGAGAATAAGAGAGAATATCTTACCTAATGAACTGTTTCACCAGTCTAAGGTGCCACGATGATGAGAGAGAGAGAGAGAGAGAGAGAGAGAGAGAGAGAGAGAGAGAGAGAGAGAGAGAGAGAGAGAGAGAGAGAGTGAGAAATTAGTGTACCTTAGTTTAACCAGACCACTGAGCTGATTAACAGCTCTCCTAGGGCTGGCCCAAAGGATTAGACTTATTTTACGTGGCTAAGAACCAATTGGTTACCTAGCAACGGCACCTACAGCTTATTGTGGAATCCGAACCACAGTATACCAAGAAATGAATTTCTATCACCAGAAATAAATTCCTCTAATTCTTCATTGGCCGGCAGGAGACTCGAACTCGGGCCTAGCAGAGTGCTAGCCGAGAATTCTACCGACTCGTCCAACGAGGAACTGAGGAGAGAGAGAGAGAGAGAGAGAGAGAGAGAGAGAGAGAGAGTACGAACAACATTAATGGAAGTTCAAATTCTTTGAAAATTGGCTGAAGACCATAACAAATTCAGTTTCAACCATCACTTAAGTAGGAAATTAACCTCTGATTTTAGATGCTGTTTTTAATTAGAATTTCCTGTCACGGATGTAATCAATTTTATTGGCGGAGGGTTTCCTTACAGCTAAGCACTTCCATCAGCCTCTAAGAAAATGAAGTTTTCTTAGTGATTCACTAAGTATTTTCTCGTATTTCTACACTCATTATCCAGCTGCTTTTGGTTTACACCAAGCTGGTCAATTCAGATATTAAACGCCAAATCCATAAAACAATTGTTTTATTAAAATTAACTCTACTAAAAACGTTCGACTTGCAAAACAGACATAAGAGGAAAATTATTCATCGACGAGAAGCATTCAAGTGTTTAATGTTAATGTTCTTCTGAGAATTAGATCTCATTTTCTTACAATAGAAATTTCGTAGCGAGGACAAGGTCTCTTTCAATAACGATAAGTGAATAAGATCATGGTTGCTGCTTACCTGCGAGTGCAAGAATTTAGGATGAAAGAGTTGACGGAAGTGTGGAAGGAACGCCGCTGTCTAAAGAGAAACTTCAGGGTTGTTCTCTGAGGTGATGTGGATTTACGCTCAATTGTTCTGTCTATCACCGAAAATTTCGTCTTCCATTTTCTTTAGCTACACGCTCGATCCCTATCCAGTAATTTTAGAAATCAAATGATATTCTCTCTTCGGAGAACGAATTAAATACATGAATACCTGCTCTCACACTTACAAACGCAACACATCCCTCTACACACATATATGTATGTATGTATGTATGTATGTATGTATGTATGTATGTATGTATATATATATATATATATATATATATATATATATATATATATATGCATATACAGTATGTATGTATGTATGCATGTGCACAAGCTTGTGTTTAAACTATTGATAACTGCAGAGAGGTGGACTATGTATCGCAGCATAACAAATTCTATTTTATGTCAATATTGTGTTTAATCTGATAAGTTATTATAAATACAAAAATTATTTTATGTATATGAATAGGTACATATGTAATAAGAAGGTAAACTTACGGAAAAAAACACAGCATTAAGCAACAACAAAAGCGTGTCAGCAAAGAGAGAAAAGCTTTCCCCTTGCTGATCGAATGGGGCCGGCATTCGTTTTCCCGGTAAGCAAAAAATATGCTGTTTGTCACTGCTTGTATGGCATGATTATAAATCATGTCTTTCTTACTATGTTTCATGATGGAAAGTACTCTAAATGTAGCAAGCAATGCATAACGTAAGTCAACGACCTAATGAAAAACAAACGCCCTCTGGTCAACATTGTTTACGCCGAGAGAATCACAGAAATTAACATTAACACAGATCTCCACGAACCTTAAACGCCCGGTCTTTCACCTAAATCAATCTGATGATTTCTTCGTTTGGTATCTGAACAAGTCATACCTAGGTAAAGAATATTTCAAAAAAGATGCTGGACTGTTATCTACTGCATGATATCATGACTTCATTTTCATACGGTTCTGGTTTCTGGAACCTCTTCAATTACAGGGGAAGAAAATCTAATGTTTACAAAATACCTTAGAGAAAAGAAAACATCTAAACCTTTTAAAAGGTGACTAAAACTTTTAAAGTTACTATATAACTGGTTTAGATCATGTGGTTCCGGCAAAACTTTGACTTCTTTCAAGAGCTTTGTGAAGTAGTTCCTGATGTATTTCATACCCAATACAATATTTAAATTCAACAAATGAATATTTTCATGACTAAATTACAGATACACCTTAGGCAATTTAGAAAATATTACAAAGATTAAGTAACGGATGAAGCAGATACACCTCAACATTTAAAAAATAAAATGAACTGTTCAGTATTATTTTGTAATCAAAACACAATTCTTAGATATTTATCACTTTCAAAAAATATCTCCCTTTGGTACCCTCTCTCTCAACTGCTGATCATAAACATGGTGGTGGTATTTACCCATGACCGTGGGTGATCGTGTTTATACTGTCTAGCTAATCAATTTTTCTTTTATTTTTTTATCTTTTTTATATACAAAGTCACAAAATGGATTATATTCTTTTAATACTTTCCAAACTGTCAAAGGTGTGTCTGTAAATTAGTCATGAAAATACTCACTTGTTGCATTTAAATATTGTAATAATTAACCAGTTCTCAGTTTACCACAATATTGGTAGGGTACTTTGTACTTGTGGCAAAAAGCCTCGAAATAAGATATGAAACTGTTTTATAAACATTTCGCTTACATTAGTTTGTAAATCTTTTCCGTATTTAAATTACTCTCTTTTTTAATACGAAACGACGTGTTTCTAATGCATGAGTGACTACTGCAACACGTATTAATGGAGAGACTTCGTATGCAATTTAAATTGGGATTAGTGTAAAAGGGAGAAGCAGAATTAAAAAGGGAAAAGTTTCTTGAATGACTATTTTTTTAAGCCATATCAAAATACTGAATGATTCCTTAGCTTTCAGAGAGACAGGGATTAATGTTTTAAATGACAGTGACCAGCAGCGCGAAGACCACCCAAGGGGATTTCCAAGGGGGAAAAAGCACATAAAAGACGATGATATTTCATTTGAGGTTTTCAAATATGTTCTCATATGAAGGAGCTATTAAAAGCATGAAATGCTACGTGAACAGAGTTTCAAGCTTATCTCATTTTGGGTTGCAACTACACTTTTGTGCTCCAATTACATTGAGAACATCTAGTGTAAATGTCCTAGTAATGCGTTTTGGTTATCTGTTTCCAAGATATTTTCTCGTAAAGTATTCAAGTTCCCTGAGTGGAATAACAAACTTTTATTTCACAGGCTACTGGAATAAAATGAAAGATGAAAGGAAAATCTTTTCGTAAACCTGGTACGATAACTGAAAACACCACACTGGAGAAGTATGAGAGAGTACTTAAGAATATTATCAATTCATTATCGGAGAGTAACAGCTCCTACTGAATAGATATTTTGATCTCATATCTGCTTAGCGGTGGTAGACTCTACAACTGATCAAATGAGAAAAAACTAGGTTACAGGATACCTTCTTATTACGGCAGTTTCAATACCATTTACAAAATGGCTCGTTAAATAGGCATTACCAGAATCATAAGCACTTTTCTGGATGGTAATTTCCCCATAGTGATACAAATTTGCATTAAACAGCAGAACCCAGGAAGGTTCTCTGTGCTGCTCAACCCCGAAGTTCTATGCATTGCCGTCATAAGAGATAGTCTACCATTATCAATCTTTTAATACACGACCGCTTCTCCCAGAAAAGGAGAGAACCCATAACCCCATAAATCGTCCAGGTAGATCAGCCAATTAAGGAAGCCGGAATATGAAGAAAGGAAGCCAGTCCTAATTAAATGGAGGGAGGTAAAAGGGACCAATCGATGGTTAAATTGAATAACGGAAAGGCAGGAGGTCAACGGCTACTACACTGCAAAAACTGCCGAGCTGTAATTTACAGAGGAGCAGAAAAAAGGAAAGCTGTTTGTATGCTAACGAGTTTTTTCTTTTTTCTATCTAATCGGTGATGAAGAACTAGTAAAGGGGGTGGGTAGGTGAATGTAAATCCACAACAAATTCAAGAACAAATTGCTTCACTTGCTGATGTGCTCGACCTGTCAAAAATTATGGTTTTTTACGAATGATGGAATTTCAGCTGAGGTCTGCAGGTACTCCGAAGGTTAACTTTCTTGAACTTTTGCATAAAAAAAAAAAGTTTCAGAAAATCATTATCAGAGGCACTGCATGAAAGGGGGTAAATGAGGTGGGAGGGGAACTTAAATAAATCACATCAATTACCTACGAAATAAACCACAAAGTTGATTAATCTGGAAATTGCTGTACTTTAAGTAGTTTTCTAAGTTCTTACTAAAACAAACAAAATTACCTTATTGCAATAAGAGTATGGGTTAGCTTCGTACTGCTGGAAAAGTAAGTATAAGACTATTTCACTGATTACACCAACCCCCCCTCTCCCCTCTCTCTCTCTCTCTCTCTCTCTCTCTCTCTCTCTCTCTCTCTCTCTCTCTCTCTCTAAGGACTTTCAAACACGTTTTGGCGTTTTAATATGCAATGCTATAGCATACAAGTTCCCGGGAGTAATATAACCAAGTAGTAGTATAAACAGGCTCTTGAAATGCATACTTTACGATCATGCTTTCGAGATATATATTAATGAAAGTTAAAGAAGTTATACACTATACAGTAAGTGAATAAAGACGAATAAGTACCTAAAAAAAAAAATCCAGACATAAGAAATATCGATCCTTCCTGATGTATTCTTCATGAAAGAAATTTAATGCTAATGAGACAGAAAGAATCACACACTACGAAAATATTTGCCTCTTGGTATTTTTCTCCGCTCATTTTTCTTTTTCCAATATATTCATGAGTGGGCCGACGCGGTACTAAGCAGGTAATGGTGACTACCACTTGATTGATTAAGATCGATGAAGACCAAGACACAAAGGACTGGATGCTGTACATATCAGTGAAAACGCTCCTGTATTTTCCTCTATGATGATGAATGTATTATTACAACAGAAATTAGTTTTCGTCACAGATTTTGCATCATGGAAAAGGTGTATATATACAGTATATATACATTATATATATGTATATGTATGTTTGTATATATATATATATATATATATATATATATATATATATATATATATATATATATATATATATATATATATATATATATATATATATATATAAAGATGCTAGCCATAAACATAAGCTTACGCATATTGTGTGCACGAGTTTTTGTAGCTATAAAACTGAAATCTTTTCCTCATTCCATTATTAAATGCCAGCTAATTTTAATAATCTGGCGCTTAATAATTCTGTGGCGTATCTGGACTATAACAAATTCTAAAGGACAAAGCCGAAGCTCACTTAGCTCTCAAGGTGACCCTAAGGTACAAGAGGTGCAGGTGAAAGTAGCTTGAAATGATGACGTGTCTGTAACGTCTTGCGAATTATTCTGAAATGGATGACGATTTTTTATAATCAAGAAAACGAAATTAAAAAAATAGAATATGAGACTTTCACCATCACTATTGTTCCTTCCACACTAAAATCTTTTCATACTCAGAATGATGTAATGGCTATCTAGATTATCATTAAAACACTGTTTAATCGAAAATAATATGAAAGTGACATACGAAAATAAGTCAAATAAAAACAATAAATAACCGTTAGCATGAAACATAATGAATTCCTACTTCTGTGTTAATCCAAAGAGTTGCCAGATATTTGCTCAAGCTTTTATGAACTGAAATCAATAAGTGATTATTTTCACTGGTCATGTTCTACTGTATGTATTTGAAAAAGTGAACAAACACTGAAGAACTTTTAGATGAATATGTAACATCTTTCTCTTTGTTTTCCTATTCGAAATTAAAATGATGTTTGGCTTCTAACCCTTCCCTCATAGCTGAGTATACTGCACAGCAATTTTAAACCAAATATGCATATTTAGGAATCTTTTCCGCAAGGGCCTGCTTCTCTGCCGAACAATAAAATGATGTGATTTTTCGCAGATTTACGAAGTGCATCCACTATGAGACATCGCACGTGTACCACATCTGACTTTCATGGGAATTCAAACGAGGACGCGTGTCATGTATTCCTTGATTTGACAATGTTTTTATCCCAGTCTTTACGTTTAAGATGCCGTTTTCAAATGTAGTTTGCATTTATGAGGCACTTTAAATTGCTTTCGGTCTCTTTGCATATATGAATAATAGTCGCGCTGGTTCCCGAAAGTCAAATTCTTACAGGTAATTTCAAGCCGTGCAAGGAAGGACACCTGAAGAAGAGAAACTTTCACATCAGATCCATAACAGAGTAAAAATACACAGTGGTTGCTAGAATCTGAATTTCTGTTTTACCTTCAAGTTGCAATCAATCTAATTTTTGATAAATCAGTTTTCCCATTAATGTAATAGTTAAGAGGAAGAAATTAATGATTTCTGCCTTTTAATTATACAAGTAAATTCTCTTAATTCTTAATATTTTAAAATGATTTGCAGTTGTGAATCCTTGCACAAGAGGAAGGCAGCATCTACGGAATGACTTTACAAATCCACACACTGCTACACAGGGATGATCCTGTGCGCCTATTCTTTGCCATAGAATGCTCTTGGCACCTACTCTTTTATCAGTGACAAGTAATTGTTCCTTTACCTCAAACCTTTGTTAATTTCAGTTTTTCACTAGCGGCATGGATGTTGGTTGATTGACTGATTATGAAATTTAAGTCTTGAAGACCAAGCGCCGGAACCCATCAGGATTATTCAGCGCCATAATAACGGTGAAATATATAAGTTAATGATATGATTGATAATGAATAGGTGAATGCTAACATACTAGTAAAATTCAGTGTTAAAATATGAACGTAAAAAATGAAGAATGGTATTTGATAGAACCAGCAAAAAATAAATATATATTAAACTTTTATATTCAAAATATATACTTAGTATATATAATAAATATGACTACTTGATATACCTTCTTTTTTCAGTTATTCGCTCTTCTCATTTGTCAATGAAGTATCCGCTAGTCTTAACAGATTCATAATGCATCAATCATGATGTCAATGGGAATGAAGCTCAATTCCAACAAAACTAATGCCTTATTGGTCTGCTAATCTTGTCCGTGATCCAACGTCATATTTCGCTGCGCACAAGTAACGTTGTGCTTCATAATTCTGAATGTTTCCTTGATACCTAGTCTTACTTTCAACTCATGATTTTTTTTCGTAACGATTACAAAAAGGACCTTCGTCTAATGCAGCCAAAAAACAATAGATTGTGAGGGTTTATATATCTACAAAGGCGAAATCAGACATTGCTTTGTTGATCCAGTATTGTCCTCCTGTGTGAATCTACAGACCCAAGGATCTCTGCCTCTTGAATCTACAGGCCCGAGGATCTCTGTCTCTTGAATCTACAGACCCGAGGGTATCTGTCTCTTGAATCTACAGACCCGAGGATCTCTGTCTCTTGAATCTACAGACCCGAGGATCTCTGTCTCTTGAATCTACAGACCCGAGGATCTCTGTCTCTTGAATCTACAGACCCGAGGATCTCTGTCTCTTGAATCTACAGACCCGAGGATCTCTGTCTCTTGAATCTACAGACCCGAGGGTATCTGTCTCTTGAATCTACAGACCCGAGGATCTCTGTCTCTTGAATCTACAGACCCAAGGATCTCTGTCTCTTAAGAGATAACTGCCGTGTCTAAGATTTAATTGCGGCGAGATATATCTGATTGGTAATTTTTTATTAATATGCAAATTTGTTACTACCTTTAGCCCCTAAGGTGTTAAGGAATGCTATTGGCTTTAAAGAGCGTTACCATTCACATTCTGCCATGCTGACTAGCATCAAAGGTCTTTTATTCTGTAAACTGCTTGTGGTCTGCAATGATGCATTGAAATGCTTGTCTCTTGAAAATTCTCAACCACTCTTCATAAATGCATGTATGTATAGACCTTTAATGGTCTTTCTCCTTTTATTTCTCTATTCAAAAAAGGCAACGTATAGTGTTATGATGTTTTTGCAACGTGACAACGATGGTCTACGGGTAAAAAACTCCATGTTCAGTTCAGACTCTTAGCCCTCCAGGTCGATGCCAGCCTCTCTCATCAAATGCCCATTATATACGAAAATAACAGAATGAAGGCACCTTTGTTCAGTCTTCGGGATTAAGCGTCTCGGACCTCTTATATTACAGTCATTTTTAACGACCGAATACACTAGTAGTCTCAGTAGTCTTTGTATTACTAAACTTTTCTTTGCCAAGTTATTGTCTCTCGTAGCAGGTTGGCATTCTAGTCTTTGGAATTTTACCACACTACGGACATTTTTCCTGGTTGCACTCCTTATACGATAAAACTGGTAGGTTTAAAGGTAAAAAAAAAACTGCTATAAAATCTGAATAGTTTGAAATCTTTTATGCTATTGCATGAAAAATCATACATATAATCCAAAGTATGATTTGGCCCTTTTTCTTTTACAGCTCTTATGTTATCCAGAACTGTCTAGGCAGCGGCTAAAAGGATATAGGCAAGAATGTCAGTAACACCTAAGGTAAACAAATTAACGCATCGAATCGCCTCCTACATCTCTGATGCTTTTGCTTACTTTCCTTTTCAAAAGGAACCTTGATTCTGTAATCAGACGCCCTTGTTCTAGTTCTCAGCATCCACGATATTTTTCCAGCTCTGCTTTTATTTCGACAATAAGTGTTTATTGCTTCTAAACGTGTATACGTTACAAATAGTGCTCTCTCTCTCTCTCTCTCTCTCTCTCTCTCTCTCTCTCTCTCTCTCTCTCTCTCTCTCTCTCTCTCATAATTATTTTCACAATGTATTGGGTAGTTACTTGTTTTATCTAATGACTAGAATTTTTACAAAGAAGGAAAATTCAGCAGTAAAGCAAAATGTTTTCGTCAAAGAAACACACATTTTATGGAGTATGAATAACGAGTGCAAGTTGTAAAAGACTTCTGAAACGACATTTCTCGACTTTCTCTTCACCTGATAAAATGATTAGTTTACGTGTGCAGAACAAACATTCGGTTTTTTTCTGATGTGTAAATGGATCGTTATCGAAAAATAAAATGAACACCATGCTCACGTTTCCTTAACAGTTTTCCCTTTTCACAGCAGTGGTATCAGGGTGAGTAGGTTAAGATAACAATAGATATGAATCACTATAACTTTGGGCATAAAAGTTGCAACGAGTTGTAATTTACATTAACCCGAGAACAAAATTTAATCCATAACGCAAAATGTTCTTTATGAAACTATAAGAAATTAACGTCAACTCACAGAAGTATACAAAGTCAGCACTAATACGAATTCTCTGTCTCGCCTATTCCCTCTGTAAGTTCTCCTTTCTAACGTACTGCATAGTATTTATGGTTGAGTGCACCCACTCACCTCCCACCCCTACAGGTTTGTCATTAAAGACTTCGTAATTGGACTACTTTTTTCTTTCCTATGTTATCTACGATCAGGAGTCCGCCATATAAATCATCCTCCATTCGATCCTATGGTGCTACTTGTGACCTTTGCAATACATGTCGCAAGGGATCATGAGCCCTTTCTTCCCTCTCTTTTTCTTCCTTTTTTTCTTTCATTCTGAAGTCGCTTCCTGAATCTCAGATATCTAAGGTTAAGGTATCAGTCTCATGAAGCGATTTCCTGGTCAGTTTTGTTGCTTAGAGATTTATTCTAGGTTTCGTAGTCATTTGCAACTACAGAAAAAGTAACCATAACCTAAACAATCCACATCCCGAAATCTCCTTAAATATGAAATTCTTGGATCATTTAGTCTTTCAAGGTAGAAATAACATTGGAAAGGTTAATCAGATTACGTGATAAGTCAGCCATACAAAAAAAACTATACAAGGACAAATTTTATATACAACCATTCAAATAGCCACAATAAAAATTAAATTTTTCCTTTGCTTTGATCCAGAGATCAAACACTAAAACAAATGTGAACCAACAGACTAGGGAAGCATAAGGTTAAAACTATTGAGCTGGGGTGCTGCAAATAAGAACAAATTCAATGTTACGCGCGAGAACATTACTAAGACATTAAAAGCGTTTTCTCTCTACACAAACAAGCACACTGAGCCTTGAGAGTAAGGGTCAGGTGATCAAAGCAAACACATGAAGGACCCATAAAGTAAGATGAAAGACAGCCATTATGCAAGTTTATATTCAAAACAAGGTATAGAGTTTCTTTGAACATAAAAATTGGGCTGATTCGCCCACCAGCCTAGATGAAGTTTTACTTTAATTTAAAGAGAATGGGCTCTCTGAATACTACACAGAGTTCCTAACACTATTATGTCAGTGGGATGGAGAAAGTCAGTTGACTGGCCATTTGAATGCTATTAACAGTTTACGTATGCACTGGAACTGCTCTGTGTTTTATCAGGGCACAGTGTCGCACATATGTATAAAGTTAAATATCTCATAGCTATGAATCATGAAAAAACGTATATATGAAAGAATGAGTTTCTCAAATATAACTTTCTTCAGTTTCAAAGAGTACATTGCGTCTGAAATGCTGTATGCTGTAATATTTCTTATAAGATTCTTTTTAACCTCGTTACTGACATCAACATATTTTCTCATCCTCGACTGAATAAGGATGGCAGGCCATCCAGTAAGTCTACGATGAAGAGATCTATAAAGATTCTTATGAAAATTAATTCTATGTCTCCAGATTGCACTTTCTGTGATGGAAAATTTCTTAAGAGCTTCGTCGTCGACACATCTACAATAATTTTTTTTTTAATCAATCTGTGATCTTTGTGCTGCTTTTGAGGATGCAAGCATTCTCATTTTTTTTTCTGTGACATTTTGATAATCTCATCAGACCACTTCAGAGAATAATATTGAACTGGTGTATTCATTTTGGTAAACATCGCTTCTGTATTATCCAATTTAGAACTGGCTATATTACACGAGATAATCTTCAATAAATCTGAGGGAATCGTATATTTTTATTGATGAATTTAATCGGCCACAATTTAGCATCTACAAGTTATTAAAACAAAATCAAAACAGTGATTTATATATATGTATATATATACCTAAAAACGGGAGGATATTTAACACTTTAATATCTTGAAAAATCTCCAAAAACGACAAACTTCCAATTAATTTTGAACAAGTTTTTCATAATTTTTTGTCATTCATAGATAAAGGTAGTTCTTTTTCAATTTTGTGTTTACAGGAGAAGACAGAGAAAGAATGCACGTGGTCATAAAGACACACTGCACTTTTCTTGTGCCATGCAGAAGAAACTGTTTAAATTACCTATAAAAAAAATCGTAAAAATGGAGGGTACCTTCTTCAGACATAAGAGCTGAAGACGCCAGGGGACGGGCAATATACATTATTCAGTTCAAGCCTTAAGAAAACAAGACAAAAGACAAGCAATAAAAAGAAAGTGAACTTCCGGCTAACAAGAGAATAAAGGAAACAGTCATTGAATCAAGACTGGCTAATCTCTAGCGTAAATGTTGATAAAGGTGAACTGACACGTTCCATAATAACATCAGTGGAGGAATGCTCTCACGTTACAGCATATTATCACTAATCAAAAGGGAACTTAGAAAACCGTGTGAAGATTGACCCCGAGCTTAGACGAATTATCTTTGATTAGGCATTATCGACAAATGATAAAATGAAAAGCTCCGATATCAAAAAGACACAGGATTGGGAGATTAGACAGAGCAATAGAGCTTGAAAGAAATTTCTCTGAGAAAGAAAGATGTGCATGGCAAAAAGAAAAGAAATGGGAATACGGAGGCAAGATCAAAGGAGTTATAAATCAGTTCATAAAGAATAAGTGTAAGAGCTAGACAGTTTCCCTTTGACAGTCCCCAAAAGTTCAGGTGTTGTGATTTTCAGCCCTACCGTAGGTTGTCAATTAAGTCTTTGGTGTTTATTGCTCGAGTATGTGGTACAAATGAAGAAAACATTAATTGCTTAACGAAAAAGTTTTTTGGTACTTAATGAGACCGTGTTGCAAAGGCAAGCTATTCAGGACCAAGAAGGATGATGAACAGGACCAAGACAGAGATGGAAGAAAAAGGCCGGTGTAGCATTTGCTACTAAAGGAAAACTGTGGGTAATAAGTAAATAAGAACAAGAACGTTAGTCTAAGATTGCTTTAGTACAACAAAGAAAACATCAGTAAAAGTTTTGATGGTAAGTTTATATGATCCTGGGATGGAAAAGAACAGGAGTGAAAGAGAAAGCTTCTTAGAAATTCTGAATCCCTGCATGCTTGGAGCTGGTGAACGTGAAAGGGTGATAGTGCTCGGTGAAATGGATAAGGGTAAATATCTTGGTGTAATGGAGGGTTTTGAGTTCTTAGAGTGAACGAGAATGAAACCTTATGAAAATGTGTTCAGAATTTAACTTGATTATTGAACACATTTACTTTCCAAAGTATACCTGGAAAATGTGGATACAACTTAGATTTACAAAATAATACAGATAATAGAAGTACCAATAGGAAAAGAGCAGCTGAGATAAAAAAAAAAAAAAATTGGATCAGGTGTTTGCCAAGTTGCAATTAAACGGAGAGCTCGAATGTACATCTAGGTGTGCAAATCTATGGCTGTGCATGTCTGTCTCATGTATACAAAAACATGAATGCCATTATATGCAATCTCATATATATGCCTGTAAGATGAGAGATTGCATATAATGGTATTTGTATTTTTGTATACATGAGACACACACACATATACTGTGTATATATATATATATATATATATATATTTTTTTTTTATATATACTGTATATGGATATATTATCATAATATGATATTATAATATATAACCATTCTATAAAAGTAATAGGTGTTCTATGTTTTTGATGCATTGTCTATGATTTTGATATGTTTTTTCTTACAGCTATTTCATATGTTGTGAAGTGTAACAAGGTGACTATAATGCTTGTAAATGTTACATATTCTTTTATGTTCATAACATTCCATGTTTAGTGGGAGTTAAAGTTTCAGAGATATCTTGGTAACCAGTACATCCTGTTTTGCTATTTGCTCACCTGAGCACGTATCCTTCCAGGAGACGAGAAAGCAAGGAGAACACTTAGGATCTGTGACGACGGTTGACAGCTTTTAACCATGACTGGTTCCAAAGGCCTATGTGTCTGTTTATACAAGTGTCCAAACAGGAAATGATCTGCCAATCATTTAGATAAAAGGGCCAAACATATTTACTTTCCAAGCCAAAGAATACTGTGCTTATTCTGTATTCCATGTATTCTGTTTGTAGAATGAGGAATTCTGTATTCTGGGTATTCTGAATGTAGGAAAAGGGACTCAGGTTATTCTAAGATTTGAAATAAGTAACTGGCAGCCCAGGTTTGAGGATAAAAAGCAGAGTTGGAAAGCAAAAAGCAGTTAGTCTGATAAGGGGCCTGGTATTAGTAAGAACTCCCTCTTTTTTAATCAATTATTCATATAGAAGGGTGTAAAACTGTGGTTACTCTCCTAGATATATAAGTTTTGTAAAACCCTCCCATGAAATATAATGTTTTTTGAGAATATTTGTGTTCTACAACCATTGTGGAAAAGTGTGTTTTATAGATTACAAATGGAGTAAGGTAATGTTCTTAGTTACTTGTATTGTATCATGTTTAAAACTGAAAAGTTGTCTTGGTGAAAGGTAGTTGTGATTTTAGTAAGAGGCGAGTTTAGTCTTTTAAAAGTGAAGGTAATCTTTTGAAAGAGTGATATGATCTTTAAATATATTTTGTCTTAGTGAAATTGCTGCTGGTATATTTATTTCTGCATATTACTTTTTATATGTCTGTGTTTTCATATTCTTATCTTATGCTCATGTTTTTATAATTTCACAGTGTTTCCCAAAGTTTGTGTTGGTGATTAGTGTTTTGTTGGTGTTGGTTTCATTGTTATTTCAGTGAATACTTATGTTGATTTCAATTATTAAGATTTCAGTGAACATTTGTGTTGATTTCAATTATTAAGATTTACATTATAATCTGGAGTGAGTGTTGATCATTTGAATTTTGCTTAATTAAATTGATTTCTTGATAAATTAAAGTTTTGTGAGTTAATCTTACACTGTTGCCAAGTAATAGTAAATCTTTTGAGATTGTGAACTCTACTTATAAATTTTGAACTTAGAAATAAATTTGTCTGTTTAAAGTTTTAAAAGCACAGTGTTTCATTTTCAGCACCAGTGATAGAGAGATATTTGTGTGTGTATTCAAGGTAAGTGATGTATCTGATTAGTTCTCTTTTATCAAAGTGAAGTAGAACCGGGGAAACAATTATAGTATTTGATGGAATGATGCCCTTTTTCCCCTAGTCTGTTTATAGCTTCTCGGTTGTTACCTCACCAGTAACTTGATAAATTTAGATTGATTTTTCGAGTCTTAAACAAGTTTTAATGGATCACTGTACCTATTTTTATGAGGTTTCAAGTATCTGGCAAAGTGAGGTAAACTTTTTGGTCTTATTATTTGTGTAATAACTAGGGACTTGATCACTTCGTGACAATATATATATATATATATATATATATATATATATATATATATATATATATATATATATATATATATGTGTATATGTGTGTGTGTGTGTGTGTGTGTGTGTGTGTGTGCCTGCTTAAAAACATATAAGTCCGATCGTAGTAAGTATTCAAATATATCAATTACAGTACATCTAAAATACCCCATAGTCATGACTACACAATTTTTACCTTCATGGGGTGATCGTTTGTCACGGTTAAGTGTGAACTATAAACATTCCGAATTCTTTTGCAAATACAACAACAACAACAACAACAACAACAACAACAACAACAACAACAAAAAATAAAAATAATGTGCGATTCTTTAATTTCTGGGTCACCCCAACTAATCAACAGATTAACATGGCCGTCTTGCTGATATTTAGTGAACTTCTCATTCATCATCATTAGTATCATGTCCCTTCCGCTACAGTGTCACATTAAAGCATTTAACTATTTAAAAGGTAACATGCATACTTTCATTTTATTTTTAATCTCTTTTTTCTTTCAACTGACTTTTTTTTCTAGCCCGTATCGTGTTGCGGCGAAAATATTTGGGTGTACCCTTATTCAGCTTGTTGTTAAGACTTATACCTTTGTTATGCTAATTAAGTATATGTATGAATTATGAGCTAAATTTAAGATAATTTGTACAACACTTTTATGCGAAACTGTTCTACCTATGAGCTTAAGATACTAAATTTGAAAAATTATTCGTTTATGAAATTATAATAATTAGAGAAGCAGCAATAAGAACAGAACGAATATGATGAAGAGTATTTTGATAATAAGGGGTAGGTATCAGAAATCAATTGAGGGTAACAATTTTGTCTTCTCATACGAGCGGTTGAGTGGAATTTAGTGCATATATTTGCTGCAGTAATATATATATATATATATATATATATATATATATATATATATATATATATATATATATATATATATATACTATATTATATATCACATATATATGTATATATACTCACTCGTGGAATACATAACGTAAGTTTATGCTGACATATTTTGGATTATATCTACTTGTTACACCACAACTGCCTAATTAAACATGCCCCTCATTCACTGCTTTGGTCAAAAGACACAACTTGATTCAACATAATTGGCCGACAGAATTCGGGTTTGTTCAGGTCCGAACTACACGCCTTCTGCTCTTGAGGCCAACACTAACAACTCGACCACGACTACCCTCAGGTGTCTACAGTATACACGTAAACATATGCATGCATATATA
>NC_089762.1:16659211-16661711 GCF_040412425.1 Macrobrachium rosenbergii
ATATATGTATGTATATATATATATATGTATATATATATATATATATATATATATATATATATATATATATATATATGTATGTATATATTTAGTATCACATCAGCTATACCACTGGTCGTTCGATCGATCATATTAAGCAAGCACCTAATGTAAACAGAAAAAACATATGAAAGCATATACACACATACATATTTGTATTATATAAATACACACATACATATATATGTGTGTGTCGTGTAAATATGTAAGCACGTATATATGTCTATACACATATAGACAATCTAATCATTGTTTCTCAGCATCGTAACTCTGTGAGTACTTCAAAGTGTAGACAGTCATGAAATGAAAGATCTTGTGGGAGTCATAAAAACCTTTCGTAAATTTTTGAGAACTCTCGCTGCAGGGAGCAAGCTGGAACTACTTCCAATCAAGTATGACCTGCCATTGTGCATCCACCACTGGGAACATCAAGCGCCTAGGAATGGCTTATGACCAATAAATTCCAACCGAAACTGCCACCACTAAACAAAGCTTAATAAATGAGCACAAGAGAACCAGATGATCTAATATCACCACTGGAACACAAACCAAATTTCTCTAGTTCCTGCATTGAGTTGGGGTATTAGGTTTTTGTCAATTTCATTGTATTATATTAGAAAAACTGCACCCAGTGTCCTTTGCCTGGATACCTGCTGTTTCACTAACTGCTTCCTTGTTTTTTTCCGTCTTAACTCTCTCTCTCTCTCTCTCTCTCTCTCTCTCTCTCTCTCTCATGGCTAGTTTGAAGAATTAGTTCCAGCCATTACAGCTTGCGTTGTCCACTATCTATAAATTTCATTAACTTACAACATCTCTTTGCAGGTATTCTGATAAGTCATGATTTTTATAGGCATTGAAGGAAAATCATAATTTTCAATGACGTATTCATTCAGTTTCATGTTTTAGCTATTTGTACAAAAAATGACAAAGAAACAATAACATGAAATAATAAAATCCTACATCCATAGTGTGAATGATGTTTTTTAGGAGATAACACAAAGAAATACAATATAGAATTTTATCAAGTAATCTCTATGAAATATAGTTATTTACACATTTTATTAATATTCGTCGATTGTAAACAGCCAGTTAATCAAAGGAATGAAAATGTTGTTTGATTATTCGCGCATGACAAGCTGCTTTTTAGACTTTTTCGAGTTTTTGTTGTTTCCTTTTATACAGAAAATTGAACACCCTATGACTCCCTACGCTCCCTTAATGACGAGCACTGGGAAAGGTTTTCAATCAGCATTTAGACAAACAATAAAGTATGCCTCTTGAAGTCGAAAATAAGAAATAGACTCCCCACAGGATAATTCCTGGTAAGTAATTATTTCCTTCTACGCATCTGCGTCTTCATAAATTATGGGTAAATGCTACTTGCAATAACGTGTTTTCTGGAAGACCTGTTGCATTTCAAGAGTCAAAGCATAAAAGTAAATATGACAATGTTATAGGGGAAGTGAGCACAGGCAAAAGCGCGCTTTTTGCTGTCATAACCTTTGTTAATTACTGGTCAGAAGTGAAGAAAATGTTAGCAAGCATCATGAAAAATACATCGGCTAAAATGTGTATTCGTGTAAGGTGAATTTAACGGGAACTTTTTCTAGTTTTCCATTGCCACTACCTCTAATTATAATGCATAAATTATCATCTACGCCCCACACAAATATATATATATATATGTATATATATATATGTATATATATATATGTATGTATATATATATGTATATATATGTGTGTATATATATATATATATATGTATATGTATATATATTATACAGCCATATATATATATATATATATATATATATATATATATATATATATATATATATATGCAATTGTAATAGCCACAATGCCCTCTTAACTTCTCGAATTCTTCGCGCTTTTTGGAAACGCTTGTCACTACAAAGCCTTAACATCCAAGTGCAAGAAATTGAAGTGGTTGTGAAGTCCGGTAATGGGAAACGAACCCGAGAAGTTAAGAGGGCATTGTTAAGATCTGGTAAAATGTGACCAGCTGATTCTACACACACACACACACACACACACACATGTATATATATATAATATATATATATATATATGACCATCACAACAAAGAAATGTTTACAGTTAAAATCTGATTTCTCTAAAGAAGAAAATCCCTACATGCAAAATCACACATTCTGCATCACAACACAGGTCATCAGAACTTCCACACAAGCATTCAATACACACACATATACACATATATGTATATATATAATATATACATACATATATATATATATATATATATATATATATATATATATATATATGTATATATGCATGTGTGTATATATATATACACATACATATATGTATATCCGTGTATATATGTATGTATATATGCATGTGTGTATATATTATATACACATACATATATGTATATCCGTGTGTCTTTATTGAATAGAGGCTTGTGAAAAGGGTGG
>NC_089762.1:16666711-16691711 GCF_040412425.1 Macrobrachium rosenbergii
AGCCAGGCCAAAAAATCTTTGTAGTTGTTCCCTGGTAGTTGGGGGTTAGCCTTACGGATACCTTCTACATTAGCATCAACAGGAGCGAGAAGGCCTTTTCCAACTTCAAATCCTAGATATTGAACAGTTGCCTTTGCAAACTAACTTTTTTCTAGGTTGATTGATAGTCCTGCTTCCTGTAGTTTCTTGAACACTTTTCTTAAAATTCTCAGATGCTCTTCCTAGGTTGTAGAATGAATCACTATGTCATCAAGGTATACACCCACTCCTTCTTTGGATCCTAGCAGTTGATCAATCACTCACTGGAATGTTGCAGGTGCATTCATCAGACCAAATGGCAAAACAATGTATTGATACAGTCCAAAAGGAGTAATGAAAGCTGACAGTAATTTAGCATTCTCATCTAAGGGAATTTGATAATACCCTTTCAACAAGTCTATCTTGAGAACAAACTTAGCTCGTCCATTATTATCCAATAATTGATCTATAAGAGGCATGGGATAATTATCAGCCATACTGATGGAATTCGGTTTCCTATAATCCAAACACACCCTAAATGAGCCATCTGGTTTCTTCATTAACACACATAAAGAACTATAATGACTTGAACTGGGCTTTACTAATCCATGCTGCAATAAATATTCTACTTCTTTCTTCAATAAATTGCGATAAAAAGGTGATAGGCGATATGCTATCTGTTCAAAAGGTTTTCCACCTTCTCTGATCTTTAACTCATCCTTTGTCAGATTGGTACACCTAGGTACATTTGCAAAAATTTCAGGGAAACTTTTAATCACTTCACTTAATTCACCACTTTGTTCAACACTCAGGTGTTTTACTATATCTCCAAATTTTTCAATACGGAAAAAATTGTTCATCTTGCTTTCAGCTCCCAGTTCATAGCAGTCCCCATCCTCTGTAGATGAAGTTTTATGTGTTACTGAAACTGTTCCAGTTTTAGTCTCTGAGAAGTAAGGTTTCAAAAGATTCACATGCATCTTCTTCTATCATTTCCTTCTTCCTGGTGTTTCAATCACATAAGATCGATCACTTAACTTCTCTATTATCTTGTAAGTACCTTGAAATTTATTGGTAAGAGGAAATCTTTTCAATGGTAAGAACACTAGAACTTGCTGTCATACACTAAAACTTCTTAGTTTAATCTTAGCATTACATCTTATTTTCATTTTCTCTTTACTCGTTTTCAGATTTTCTAAAGAGAATTTTCTAATTTCTCTTAACAGTTTCCTCAAATTTTTCACATAATCTCCTTGGATTTCCTCTTGATTTTCTTCCCAATTTCATGCAAGAATCTTCAATGGACCTCTCACTTCTCAACCAAAAATCATCTCATTAGGTGAACATCCCATGCTTTCTTGATAGGCATTCCTAACTTCAAACAACATTAAGGGTAAACCAGCATCCCATTCTCTTCCTGATTCATAACAATACTTTGTTAACACACTTTTCAATGTCTGGTGGAACCTTTCCAAGGGTCCTTGAGTCTCTGGGTGATAAGCAGTTGATAACTCTTGTTTCATCCATAACAAGTTCATCACATCCTGGAACAATTTAGAAATAAAGTTCGTTTCTCTATCACTTTGCACAATTTCTGGTATCCCGAACTTTGAGAAAAACTCCATCAACTTCTCAGCAATTACCTTGGCAGTTATACTTCATACTGGAATTGCCTCAGGATAACGTGTCACAGGATGCATTAAGGTTAGCAAGTATTCATTTCCTTTCTTTGTTTTTGGTAGTGGCCCAACCACATCTATAATCACCTTGATAAAGGGTTTTCCTCTAACTTCTGTAGGTTGTAGGGGGGGGGGGTTTCTGAATGGTTTCATTCGGTTTTCCAGCTACTTGGCAGTTGTGACATTCTTGACAAAACCTGCTAACATCCTTGTGAAGTCCAGGCCAGAAAAAAAAATACTCCAAATTCTTCTCAACAGTCTTCATGATTCCCATGTGTCTAGACTCGTGTGCTACTGCTACCATTTGCTTCCTCAATGGATATGGAATCAAAATTTGATAATATTCGCCCCATTCAGCATTTCATGGTACATCTGCAGGTCTATGCTTCCTCATTAGCAATCCTTCCTTTAGATAATAACAGGTAGGAGTTTGTTGCATCTCTTCTTGATCAGCAACTCTGAAGAAAAGGTCATATAACGTTGTATCCTTCTGCAGTTCCATTAGCTTCTCTCTAGTCACTTGACCAACTTCAAGGGCTGAACTCTCAATATCTGTTAACTCAACTTCTGTAGCTTCACTACTATCTTCAGGAACACACTGACTACTCTGAGTCTCTTCAAGAACAACAGGTTCTTCTTCTTCTTGGGAAATCTCTTCATTGCTAGCACTATGGGAAACTTCACTTTCCAGGAACAGCTCTTCTAAGCTCAAAATTCCTTCACTTGATCCTTCTTGCGCATGTATATCCTCAGTTTCTTCACTTGCAGGCGTAATTCTCTTCATATTTCTGGTAGTAACATAACTTGGAAACAGGTGGGGGTTATTCTTCTTTAAATCTACCACAGGACTAATCCTCAATGGTTTATCTGTCACTAAAGGACAAGGAACAAATGGTACACCACCTACTACATTACCCAATAGAACATGCACACCTTCAACAGCTGCTGAGTCCTTTACAGCACAATCAACATTCCATCGCCAATTCACATGACAGGTACAGGCATATCACGTAATTATCGTAATACCTTGACTGGTACCTGCACACTCCCTCTTTGAGTTACCAGCATACCTTCATAGATATACTCGTATGGCTTGAAAGCCTCCATGCTGCTCGGCCACTCAATGCTTGAAGTTATAGTTCCACTGGTTGCTAAACAATCTGCTTGTTTAGTCTCAGTCTTTCCTACAGTCTCAATCTTCCCCACACTGCTCTTTGTAGTCTGTTTTGCCTTGCTGCCTTTGACCACTTGACTAATTAGCTGTAACTGTTGCTGTGTCTGATAGCACTCTCAACTATAGTGCCCTGCTCTTGCAAACTTGAGTAGACAACATTAGTCTTCTGTATCTGTCTTGAGAACTGACTGGACGATGAGGATTTAACATTCAATTGCTGAGGGGTATTACCTTGCATTATAATGGTATTACCACTTGAATGATTCCCATTAAATAACTTGTTCCTGTAATTTGGATGAGACCTTATACCTGTGCATTGTTGATTCCTATCATTATTATACTTGACATTATAATTCCTTTTGCTACTGATAATGTTATAATCTTCACTCAGTGTAGCAGCTTTGTCAAGTTTCTTAACCTCTCTCTCTCTCAAACAGGCTCTTATGTGTTCAGGAGTTCCTCTGAGAAATTGCTCAAGGACTACCAACTCCTCAAGTTTATCCAAGGATTTAACTTTAGCAGACTCCAACCATTGTTTGAAACATTTCTTCACTTTGTAGGCATAATTCAAGAAAGTCTTCTCGTCATCCTTTCTTGGAGATGTGAGTCTTTCATTATAATACTCAGGGGTCATCTGGTAAACTTGTACACATTATGTTTGAGTACCTTACAATCTTTGCACTGATCAGCTGATAAAGTTAAATGGCACTTGTTCCTTTACCTATGAGAACACTTTGTAACTGGACAGACCATTTATTTTCTGGTCATCCCATACCTGAAGCCACTTTTTCACCATGATCAAAAAACTCATCTGGAGCTTCTTCTGTAAACTTTGGAATTAACTTCTGCACTCTTACCATATCAAATACAGAATCCTGATTACCCTGGGTAGGGTTAGACAGTGTCACAGGTAATGTGGATCGAGCTTTAATTAACTCCATCTCCCTTTCATAATCTTCCTTCTTCATTGCTCTCTCTCTTTCCTCTCCTTCTCTTTCTTCTGCTGCTCCCTCTTCTTTCTTTTCTTTCTCTTTTCTCCTTGTCCTCTTGTTCTTTATCTGGCTGTCTTCTTTCTCTTTCTGCCACCATTCTCAACTTAATCAAGTTTTCCTCTCTTTCTATTTTTGCTTGGATTTTCAACTAAATCAAGCTTTCTTCTGCAGCTGTGCATCTAAGCTCTGCTTCTGCATCACTTTTCTCATTGTTTTTAACTTCAGACTCAGCATTAGCTATCATTTGCTCTTGCCTACTCATAAATTCTGCCTCAGCTACATTCAATAATTCTTGTGCCACTCCTAACTCCTCATCTACTTTACCAGAGTCCATTAACGCTTGAATTGCAATACATTTCCCTTGTGTCTTAATCATACCACTAGACACATTATCCCCACAGGCTAAGACTGAAGCAAGCCATTGAGCTTTAGTCAGGCTAGATTCGGATAACTCTTGGATGGAAGGAGCTACTAAAAACTCTTGAACATTGAACAGGGCCATCTTCTCTAAGTTACTCAACTAAAAAATTCACAATACAATACAATACAAAAACAACTAAGAGGTCACTCTCCTATCAAAAATCCCTAACACAAGCAGTATAAATCATAAACCAGAGTGATATTTTGTTTTGTTCCCAGGTCTGGGCACCAATTTTATTTATTGCGAAGTATTCCAAGTACCTGGTTATTACACTACTAATCACAGAATTCAAATCTTACCTCATTTGCAACCAAATACAAAGCTAAATGTTAGATTTCACAACATCAAAATGAAGTGACCAACAATTAATTACTGTACTTTATCTGAGAGAGAGAGAGAGAGAGAGAGAGAGAGAGAGAGAGAGAGAGAGAGAGAGAGAGGAGAGAACTTCTCTTTTTTAAATCTAAACTGCACGGTCTCCAGTCTCTTTATGTAAAATGATTTCTATAGCCATTTACAAGTAAGTCCCCATAAATCATTCTAGCAAAGTGGGATGACATCATGTAAAACATCTTAGGAACAAGACTCAGAATATTTTTAAAAGTTTTGGGAACAGGACACAAAGAGCACGTGGTTCATCTTAACGTGAACTGTGACTACGTGACTTTTAACAGTAAACTGTAAACGCCCAGCATCACGATAAAAAAAAAGAAACCACATGATTAACATGTTTAACAAACAGACGAAGACCACAATGACATTCATTAATGCTTGAATCAAAGCAAAAGTGATCCCTTGGTCGCCCATCCCCTATCCCTCATCTGTTAACATGACTAACAGGAAATTGGTTGAACTAAAAAGAAAGTGATCTTGATGACAACCCAAGAGCACATGGTCTGGTCTGACTAAATCTCCTCTCTCGCTATGCGTTATCTAAATGATTTTAAATTATGCTGTTAGGTTATCTAAATCATTAATATTTGTGAGATCTGACATTATGAAAACATTTTTACATAACTATTACTATTACACAAAATACATGATAACTGGAATCCTAAATATAACATCGTGTAAAGATACATATTTTTAAAGACAATATTATAATTGATATATATATATATATATATATATATATATATATATATATATATATATATATATATATATATATATCATAAAAGAAAGTATAAAATGCACCTTTTCCCTTTTGTAAGATATATATATATATAAATATATATATATATATAAATGCACCTATTTATATATTGTAAGATATATATATATATATAAATGTTACCAATATATTTTTGCCTTTGTAGATATATATATATATATATATATATATATATATATATATATATATATATATATATATATATATATATATATATATATATATCCCAGCAAAAGGAAGTTACCAATATGCACTTTTTTGCCTTTGTAAGATATATATATATATATATATATATATATATATATATATATATATATATATATATATATATATATATATATATATATACACAGTTATGTGGGTCATTCAATGATGAGTTTAGTTATTAATTACTGTGATTATGTAGCCTTGCTTTACCTAAGACCCACATAATCCTATCAATTAAGGCTAAAAGTTACCAAAAAAGGCAGATAATTAATTTCATTAGATTCGGTCACCAGTTGAAACTAGGTTACTGAATATACTGATTTATTCTGAACACATGAGTTAAATAAACCACATTACTCAACCATCTAGTTCAACAAAAAAGTGAATGAAATAAAAAATTTTACAGGAGCTAATAACAGCTCCAACTTTGTCCCACTTCGGACAAATGATATTCAACATACGTTAGTGGATGACGCAACAGCTGATGAACTCTCATGAAACACGTATAAGCAATTTCACGCGCAGGACTCGAGTATATTGTTGCTAATCCTTCTCCAAACAAGCTTACAGCCAGGTTCCAAGGCATGCCCGATTCTGGAAGAGACGTATCCAGGTAACACTTCGAATTCCAGGACCTCTCAGCTTATCATTAATTGACTGCAAGGGATGTATCTTAGATCAAGGATATTACGTTAACACCATGGAGGATACTTTATGCAATCTCACTAGGCAACACTAATTGTACTTCATATAATTGACTTCATAAATGGGATATGGTTTAACTAGGATTTCCTTAGTCAGTGACTGTTTAAGAGTGAAACATGAAACAGGAAATAAGGGGGAAGTCTAAAGGGAGGAACTGGGAGTAATTGTCATCTTCAGACTTGCCGTGGAGTAGATAATGTGGGGATCAGTTGCATCGGAAACCCTGGGTCTGTTGAAAAGGCAATTCCCTGGCTGTTCCACAAGATGGGGAGAGAACAAAGGGAGGAGGCCGAGAGAAAGATATACTGTGCTTGTGCTCTCCCTCAAGGGTATTGCTGGACTAACGAGCTGGGTCAAAGTGCGTGGGTGCTTGCTTGGAAGACTCCTCCCACTTAATGGCCAGTGGGTAGCCTGAAAAATGACAAAAAACTCGCCAGTACGAAGGTCATAATAGAGTAAGCTTAAGGTATACCCTAACTAAAGGTGGCCCTGGTAAAACCTACCTTGTTGATTAGGTCGAACAGCATAAATATTTGTAAGAATATATATATGCCATGTTGTGCATGTGCATATGTGCATGGTATGCTATCTGCCACTAGGAAAAATAATCGGATAAAAATGAATATTCGATCTTTTACTATGGGGAATATATATATATATATATATATATATATATATATATATATATATATATACATACATACATACATACATACATATACATATATATATATATATATATATATATATATATATATATATATATATATATATATATATATATATATATACAATCATGAGGGTACAATAATATGCTTAATATCAAATTCATGCCGCCTCAGGAATTTGATATTAAGCAACATTTGCAGCTTCATGATTGTATATAAATCACGGTGTGGTAAAAATTTCATATATATATATATATATATATATACATACAGTAATATATATATATATATATATATATATATATATATATATATATATATATATATATATATATATATATATATATATATATATAAATGAATGTCACTAAGTCCATGTCGGAAGGTGGGCTTAGTGATATTCTCAACATTTCCTTCAGAAGGCATTGGGTATATGGAAGTGTGTATATATGTGTGTGTGTATGTTCCAGCATAACTCTGAAACACATTGAGCAATTTCAACCAAACTTGGTATACATATGACTTACTATCTGGAAAAGAATACTGTGGAGGTAGATATTACTAGCACAAAGTGCACCAAAGGGGGTGAGGGTGGGAAGGGCTTCCCTGCAACAGGGCTGGTTCTGCCTGCAGACTTAGTAACTATATAAACTCTACAAATTTTTCATACCTGATTTCAGCATACATATGACTTACTATCTGGAAAAAAGTACTGTGGGGGTAAGACATCACTGGCACCAAAGGGGTTGTGGGTGGGAAGGGGGTGACATGTAAAAATAACCAAAAATGTCAGACATCAGTATTTAATCCAGTTTTCGAGGTCACTGAGATGAATGGTGACACTCCCAATGCCCTTCAAGTTCAAGTTCAGCCCAGATAGGGAGGGGGTTGAGAAGGGGTGGAAAATAAAATGTCAAAAATTACAGATGATAGTGTCTAATCCATAGTTTTTTTGAGGTCGCTCAGATGAATGGTAACACTCTCGATACCCTTAAGTCCAACTTCATCCCTGCTAGGAATGTTGGGGGAGAGAGAGAGAGAGAGAGAGAGAGAGAGAGAGAGAGAGAGAGAGAGAGAGAGAAAGAAAAATGCTGGGCAAATGTAAAATGAAAAATGCTGGGCAATGTAACTGAAGAACTATCTTAACAGGAGAGAGAGAGAGAGAGAGAGAGAGAGAGAGAGAGAGAGAGAGAGAGAGAAAACAATCGAGTTTTCTGTACAGCCACTACAGCATCTAATCAAGACCACCATAAACAGATCTATCTTTCAGTAGTCTTGGTATAATGCTGTATGAGCCGAGACCCATGAACCTTTAACCTCGGCCCGGTGGTGGCCTGTCATATATCGCTGCCAGAGGCACGATTATGGCTAAATTTAACCTTAAAGAAAATAAAAACTACTGAGGCTAGAGGGCTGCAATTTAGTACGTTTGATGATTGGAGGGTGGATGATCAACATACCAATTTGCAGCCCCATAGCCTCAGTAGTTTTTAAGATCTGAGGGCAGACAGAATAAAGTGCACACAGACAAAAGTGTGGACAGAAAAAAGTGCAGACAGACAGACAAAGCCAGCACAATAGTTTTCTGTACAGCTGCTACAATGTATAATCAAGGCTACCGAAAATAGAGCTATCTTTTGGTGGTCTCGGTATAATGCTGTATGAACCATGGCCCATGAAACTTTAACCACGGCCCAGTGGTGGCCTATCCTATATCGTTGCCAGAAGCTCGATTATGGCTAACTTTAACCTTAAATAAAATAAAAACTAATGAGGCTAGAGGGCTGCAATTTAGTATGTTTTATGTTTGGAGGGCAGATGATCAACATACCAATTTGCAGCCTTCTAGCCTCAGCAGTTTTTAAGATCTGAGGGCAGACAGAAAAAGTGAGGACAGAATAAAGTGCAGACAGACAGACAAAGTGGCCACAATAGTTTTCTTTTACAGAAAACTAAAAATGAAAGTATGTGTGTATGTGTGTGTGTTCCAGCATAACTCTGAAATGCACTGAACAATTTCAACCAGACTTAGATACATATGACTTACTATCTGGAAAAGAATACTTTGGGGGTAACACATCACTGGCACCAAAGTGGGTGGGGGTGGGAAGGGGGTTTTATGTAAAAGTGACCGAAAACGACAGATATTAGTGCCTAATCCATAGTTTTTCAAGGTCACTGAGATGATTAGTGACATTCCAGAAACTTTAAGACCAAGTTCAGCCCCAATAGAAAGGGGGGCAGGGGGTTGGAAGGGGTGAAAAATAAAATGTCAAAAATTACAGACATTAGTGTCTAAGCCATAGCTTTCAACGTTGCTCAGATGAATAGTGACACTCTCGATGCCCTTTAAGTCCAAGTTCAGCCACGATAGGAATGGGGGGTGAGAAGGGGTGAAATATAAAATGTAAAAAATGTTTGGCAATGTAACTGAAGCAACTATCTTAACAGAGAGAGAGAGAGAGAGAGAGAGAGAGAGAGAGAGAGAGAGAGAGAGAGAGAGAGAGAGAGAGAGAGAGAGATTTTATTAGTTGTCAGTCAGAGTTTTCCTGGGCAGCGCCAGGTTGGTCAATCTATCATATATATATATATATATATATATATATATATATATATATGTGTGTGTGTGTGTGTGTTTGTGTGTGTTAGCGTGAGTTATTGCGCTTACACGAGATAAAATGAAAAAAGGAAGGTAGGATTCCCCCTCTATATTTCACAGAATTCTGAAATTCAATTTATACATGCTGATGAAGTGTTTCTCTACACACTCTTTATTATATTATATCTTAATTACTTGAATATATAGTGTGCTTATATGCTGAAAATGCAACATAATCGTAAGCTTTGCCTTAGGCTCATAATTGTTCCCATACTGACTGTCACTTGTAACTTTCTTGATGACAATGACCATTATTCCTAACAGATCAAATCGACTCGCCATTCCATGCAGATGTTAAATCGGTATATTGCTTAAGGTGTTTCTATCACTTAATTATTCAAGTTAACACCTAAAGAAATTATTATTACTCTTCCGATTACTCTTAAATTCAGCTATTGTTGGGCGGTTTTTTCTTTCTAAGCAACTAATTCTATTGCCGCCTGGAGGTTTCTACACAAAATATCCTTTCTTCTTTAAGGAACGAAAACGGACTTTCCATGTTAGCTACCCCCATTAAGCGATAACGAAAATAAACATTCTACCCATGCAATTCGCAGTAAAGAAGTTCGATAATTTCCTTCTTTTTGCATTTATTTTGTTTGTAGATTTTGCTTAAAAATCATAAAAATCATTTGAAAGCTATTTTCAAACGCAAGCGTATTCTTATTTTACATGAAATTATTTTCTTAGGTAGTTATGTCCTATGGGCTCTCTACATGAGCACAAATACAAAGAGTTCTTGAAAGGCCCCCATAAAAGTATTCCTAGTGAAATCACTCATGCTTTGCCATATATAGTTGAACTAAAAGCTAAATATGCCTTTGCCTCCAGTCCTTTCTCGATGAGTTTCTTGTTGCATTCTTCGCTCAACACATTTTGATGGACAGTTATTAGTTAATGGATATGCGTGGAAAATTGAAGCTAATTTCACACTTTTTATGATAAGGCTGAATTAATAGGCTGGCTGCAAGTTCATTATAAAAGTAGATTTTATCTTCCAAAGACATGTTCCTTCAGGCTTCTTAGAATACTTTCTTATACATATGCATAGGCAAACACGCATTCTCAAGTGCAGACTCACATCGTGCATATTCTCATATAGTTTTGTACAAGGCATGCACACATTTTAGCGGTAATTTCTTGCATTTAGACGAACTTTATAACTCGGAAAACACTTCCTGGTAAATACAGTGCAGCGTAACTAACTAAGCACGGCCCCATCATGACCTCCAATGCTATTTACGAGATGGAAGTGGTTATTCTCTTCATCCTTTCTGTGGACAAACCAGCTTTCGAAAATGTGTTAGAACTGGATCGTTCCTAAACATGAGGGCGCGCTACCTTACAACTCTATTGACTTCAAAACATATTACAGTGAATCTCAACACATTGGTAGAAAGCGCAAACTAATCACTTAGCAGCGCTGTTAAACAGAAAGTCAATGTATTATATTTAATTTTGGAATTAATCAATGGAAGAATAAAACACTGTTTTTGTAGAGTATTAATGAAAACGACATTGTGACAAACGTTTCACATGTTATACCCTGAACAGGCAAAAAAAAATTTAAAAACCATGACTTCTATTCATCGCTTGATGTTGTCAATTAACTGTCACAGAAATGTAATCGTCTATTATCACTGACATAGTCAAAATTATTAAGCATCACAAGTTACATTTCAAGATAATAACAACATATTCATTGTTTTTTATATCCCCACCAGAGTAGGGTGTCATCATATTTTGGAATCTAAATTAGCATTGCAAATATAGTTCTTTTATAAGCAACAAAAAATCTATATAAACATTCATATCCAGAGTTTCATTTTCCTAATATTGCTAATTGGAAAATGTGCGTGCAGATGTAATCTGCACATGCAACATATAATATACAAATATATATATATATATATATATATATATATATATATATATATAATTATATATATATATTATATATATATATATATATGATAAAATACATATATATATTAATATACAAAACAAATGGTCAATATATATATATATATATATATATATATATATATATATATATATATATATATATATATATATATATATATATATATATATATATATATTATATTTAAAATTATATCCACATTTGTTCTATAAGCTTTCCATCCAACAAATGTAAATGACGAAACTAATGGTCTAAAGGACCTAACTTTTTTTGTTAGTATATTTAAAAATGAATTTATGAATATATATATATATATATATATATATATATATATATATATATATATATATATATATATATATATATATATATATATATATATATATATATATATATATATATATATATATATATATATATATATATATATATATATATATATATAGAGAGAGAGAGAGAGAGAGAGAGAGAGAGAGAGAGAGAGAGAGAGAGAGAGAGAGAAGTAACAATTTTGAAATGATTTTGTGTTAAACGACCGCCGTATCATCACTCTATCTTAACGTTTAAAAGGCCAAGTGTAAGCAATAGTTAGCGCTTCACGAGGGCTACTATTGCGCTACCCTCCTTCACTAAACATGTATTTAGCGCTGAGAAATGACCAGTGGCCATTTACTTTCTCTTGTCTCTATCAACTTACTCATACTCACCTACTCTGCCTCTTTTTCTTACTTCTGTTTTCGTCTTTTCGCCTTCCAGAATGTATGACCGACGAGATGCTGATGATATCAATTAAGACCCTGCCGCTGTCTTTAATTGGCAGTTTGCGAGAAGAGTTAATGCTTGTTCCGGTAAATAGTCTGGGGGTCTTAGGGGAGGCTCTTTTATGTGGGAACAGCCTCCAGATCAATTCATAATTGATGATATTTAATCCTATTTCCTTGTTCAAGGATTTCTAGGTCTTGAAACTTGCTGTACTTAATTACTGCAATTTTCTGTTTATTTCATTAGGTGGTATTCACAGACATGCGCTCGAGCAAATAGACACACATACACACGCGCACACACATTCACCGAAGGAGGATGTATTACATGCTACAAACCATGGTGTTATTCAGGAGGGCGGGGCGAGGGAGAGGGACAGTACTCCATTACGGACTAAATAAAGAACAAAGAGGCTGGCAATTGTGTGGTTCTAAGGAAGTAGAGATATGGGAGAAATTCTAACAATATTCCAATGTTTATTTTTCTTTTCGTCTTTCCATTCTTTACCTGAACTTCATCTTCTTCCAATCAATACCTGCAGGCAAAATAATTATCTGAAAATCACGTGGAATAGCAAGCAATAAATATCACTTCTGATAAACATATTATCGACCACCTCTTTAAAAATTACACCAGACACCAGCCTCATGTGAAAGGGTATGGGAGGCAATTTTCTCAGCGGTTTTCACATTTTATCGCTTTGATTTGTGGTCACGTTCCTTGTCAGGCGAAAGGTAAAGTGGCCGCTACTGAAGAAGGAGTAGGATCCGCGATTACAGAAAGATTATAATGATCTCCCCAACATTGCAGTGCTGGAATATTCACATCACTTTTAAAAAATATATTACAATTTGCAGAGTTGTATTTTAAAAGCATAACTGATCATTACATGCTCAGTGGAAACACTGAGATGTATCACTTTTAATAAAGTATTTAAAACATACAAAAATATTGAAAATCATCATTGACTTCAACTTCAAGCGACTGAATAAGTTATTATATATGAAATGACTCAGATTACTGAACGGTGGTCATGCATGACTTGCTGATGATGCACGATGCATGATGACTGCATATGAAATAGCTTTATCTGGACGGTAAAAATAACGTTGCGTTTTACGAGGTACGCAGTAGCGAACCCGTCTTTGAAAATTTACTTAATGTGTTAAATAATATTTTGAAACAAAGCTGCGTGCTATTAAGTTATTTTTTTATATTATTTAAAAATAAATTATATTAGACGTAAACCTATAAAATATGAAAAAAATTATTGTAGTGATCAAACAAATAACGACGGATAAAATTTCAAAGCCAATGAAAATTAAACTGAAAAATGAAAAAAACAAAAATTGTATTAAAATGAATCACTGTTACAAATGATATAAAAAGATAAAGTAGCTTGAACATTATTTATAATAAATGACGGTTTACAAAAAAAGTTCCGAATACGATAACGATAACTAAGAAATTGCACACTCTCCATATCTAAAACTGAGCTGACGCATAGCTACACTAATATAAAGACAAAAAAGGGTGAAACCCCTACAGATTTTTAAATTAATATTTTAGGGAGAAAGAAAATAATAGGTTTCAAAGGGTGGGCGAGTTCGATGGGCTTCATTATTATCACATTGGTTCCGGACTTGAGTGTACTAGAAATGTAGATACGTAGGTTCTAACGCAAGGGTAAATTGCAAAATATTAGCCATAAGTTTCAAAGTAAATCCAAGAGCCGAAGGACGCAAAGAAGGTGATACATTACTTAAGATCTCGTATAGCCTATCCCGTAGAAGATGAAACTTCAAACCACAAACAAAGTTACGCATCTAATTACCAGTTACCAAACATTTGGCCCTGAAAGAGCTAACAGATGAGACTGGAGGTTAGAAGAAAGGCTATAAGCCCTATGTAAGCGAGAGAGAGAGAGAGAGAGAGAGAGAGAGAGAGAGAGAGAGAGAGAGAGAGAGAGAGAGAGAGCCCGACTTCATACAGAATAAAAGGAAGCGAAGGCAGGAGAATACTATCACGTTCGAAACTCAGGTCACGACAAGACACCGCTACTGGCCCACCCTAACCAACCCATAACTTTAAGTCACCATGAAAGCGGTATTAGTAGGAGAATGGTTGAATATTTACGATTACCTCGGATGTATCTTTCGAATTTGACCATAGTGAAAGTTTCGCGGTAAAGCGTGGATTAATAGTAACGCTTTAAGTTTTGTTTGTGCAAATATGCAAATCACTGGGTTTATGCGTAACTGTTAAAGAGATTTACGTTTAATCTTGGTCATTTCAACACCACTCTGCAGAAACTGAGATTAATAGCAAAGCTTATGTTGGGATGTTTTTCGCTGATGCTGTATGAAAAGCATAATTGCCTTCTTTGATTAAATGCAATAAATAATTGTAACCATGCTGGTATGAAAAAGAATAATATTCGATTTAATTTTCACCCAAATAACCAACACTGAAGTGAGGATTCTCTGATTCTCAGTGGTCGTGTTCAGACAAAAAAAAATAAAAAAAAAAAAATGATGATTCTGGTCGAGGAAAACGTTTACGACTATATCTTAATGAGGATTCTATCATCTCATCCTTGTACATCGCAGTCAAATTACACCCTACCAGTGATGGAGCCAGAACATGAACACCATCGAGCAACTTACTGTCTATGGAGGTGGGTTTCCCTACCGGAAAACCGACTTGATACTTCAATAACCTCTTGAAAGTCGAGAGTGTTGGACTTCTTAACCCACGTGACATGCCACAGTATATAAATGAATTTACATATTAAGGAATGGATGTTAAGTTTCTCAGATACGTTTTTCTTTTACAAATGCAGCCGTTGGAGAATTAGTTGAGCTATTGAAAAGTACTTCTTTGTGTAAATATTGTGCGTGTACATTTAACGTGAATATCCGACATACCCGTGCTAACACTCAGTACAAATAGGAGTTACCACAGTTCTCAAAACGGTTTTATGGATGACGCTGCTAACCCTACGCCGTCTTCACTGTGACTGCGACCTACCACAAATATTTAACTAATTGGGACTTAATTCACTGATCAGGCACAACGGGCATTAACAAAATGCGCTAAATCCTGCTCGACTCGGCTGGTATAAAAACCCAGGAAGGCCAGTGCCCTCAAATCTGCCTGCGAGGACCCATCGTTTACACACACACACACACACACACACACACACACACACACACACATATATATATATATATATATATATATATATATATATATATATATATATATATATATATATATATATATATATACATATATACACACACACACACACACACACACATACATATATATATATATATATATATATATATATATATATATATATATATATATATATATATAAAAAAGTTTATGTTATGTCTTGCAACTGCTACTACTGTACTGGATTACTCCAATTATGATACCCTGAAAATTTTTTATCCTAGGAATAATCACTTTATATTCACATTAAGTTATAAACAGCAGTCTTAATAGTGCAGTGAATCAAGGTGAAAAAAATATCTTAAGATAAATATAAATTTAATGCATAAAGATAGATGCCCCTGTAATACCTTTTCATGTTCTTGCTTAATCATTTTATACCAAGCTGGGCTTACAAACGTTAAACAAGTTAATCATCAGGAAGATTGCAATTTGTTTCAAAACCACACACAAAACCGTTCTTGAAAGCAAGATTTTGTTACGCTGTTGGTGATGTCATTAAAATAATGTTACATTTATATTTTTCTGGCCTTGTATTTCCTTTGAAACTGTTGCTTGCATTACAAAATCATTTACTTTCAAAATTTAAGATTTACTGACGTGATCTAGTCACTGCTTTATACTTAATAAACACTAAAATTGCTAGTAAAAATTTCTCTGAGGAAAAATAGAAGGGAGGTCAGGATTTATGGTAATGATATATTGATGGTACGTATATGCTGGGGTGAACTGAGATTATAAACTTAGTATCACATCGTCCTTGAAGAAAACACCAAAGAGACCTTTGTTTAAAACAAGGTGAAGAAGGTGTGCAGTCCACAATTTATGATTTGGGAGAGGAAGGTTGGTAGTACCTTAAATAACAACAAGGCTATGGGAAAAATAAAAGGAAAACTACATTTTTATCTAACAAATTCTGATCTTAAGGGCTATAATAGCAATGTTGAAAAGATAGAAGAGTTGAGAAATGTATATTACCGTTACAATGAGAAGATAATGTTTAAACATGTTAGTGTTGTAGTCTACATGAATTTCGGGTGAATATAATCATCACTTGTTACCTCCTGATTGTAAATGTAGGATTTTTAAATAATATCTTCAATTTGGAAACTCATGATGAAGTATATCAAAGCTGGCATGTCTATATTTGCATTTGCTTTATAACTAGAAAATACGTTTTTCCGTCAGGTTTTTAGTACAGGCCATTCACTAACATAAACACACAACCTTTGGGTGTATGTTACCGCCAAGGTACAGTGCATTTGATTTAATGGGATATTTACTGGCTTAATATTTCCCCATTAAAAATGCCGTTTATGTATTAGCGATTAAATATAATACATACATACATACACACACATATATACATATATATATATATATATATATATATATATATATATATATATATTTATATATATATATATATATATATATATATATATATATATATATATATATATATATATATACACAGTGAATATTTTATTTGCTCATGATGGAATCCTTTGTCGTATGCCTTGACACGCCTTCACGCTTTTTTTTCTAGAGCAAGTAATTCTTTCACGTAAAAATATAATTTTCAATGTACATTCCCAGACAAAAGTTCTTTAAGATTCTCACCGAACAACATATTTTACCATACTTTATCATAGCGATAATGAATGCTGTGCAGAGTCGTTAAAATAATGTTGGGCTTCATAAAAACCTTTACTCATTTTCATACTTTCACTCGGCTTCAAAACTTCATTAAAAACTAATGCAATAGTCCGGAACCTATTAAAAAATGAATGGTCCCTTTGAGGAAAGGGTTCCTGGAGCTTATGTAAAAAATATGAAAAAGTAAGCTTTTCAAAGAAAAGAATTAAACGACAAAAAGTGATTTACTTTATGGATATAGTAAGGAGAAAACAAAAGAATAAATTTCATTTGGAAAAAGCGATTTTTCAGTGCTGAATGAACTCATCCCTTTGGACGTCTACGGTTAATAAACGTTCAAGTTTTATGGTGACCCATTCATGGACGCCAGCATGCGCACACATACACACACATATACACGCTTTATGTACTATATATATATATATATATATATATATATATATATATATATATATATATATATATATATATATATATATATATAAGCATTAACCTACAAACGTTCTTTATATATATATATATATATATATATATATATATATATATATATATATATATATATATATATATATATATATATATATAAAAGCATTAAGCTACAAACGTTCTTTAATATCCAATTCGCTCTGCCTCGAAATAATATATTTTCATATGTTACCAAAAGGGAAATTTTTTGGCTGATAATAAGTTCGTCGTCTCGTGGGCTCGAACCACGGAAGACAAGAACTTAGGACGGCATTAAGCCACACGGCCATCAAGTGAGGTATAAGTTGATACAGACTCCCACCTACACAACACTGTCGAACTAAGGTATTTGTAATTAGAATCGATATCAACCCACCTCTGCCATGTTAACCATGTAGTGCGTTTGTCGCATACAGCCATATTATGATGTGATAAAATTCAAAATATATATATATATATATATATATATATATATATATATATATATATATATATATATATATATATATATAACAAAAAAGTCACGCGTGCATGAGTGGCAAACGATATACATGTTAACCATGTAGTGCGTTTGTCGCACGCAGCCATATTATGATGTTGTAAAATTCATGTGTGTATATATATATATATATATATATATATATATATATATATATATATATATATATATATATATATATATATATATATATATATAACAAAAAAATCATATATGCATGATAAATATAGATATATATATAAATATATATATATATATAAATATATATATATATATATATATATATATATATATATATATATATATATATATATGTATGTATATATGTATATATATATATATATATATATATATATGTGTGTGTGTGTGTGTGTGCGTGTGTGTATAAACACACACACACACACACACATATATATATATATATATATATATATATATATATATATATATATATATATATATTATCACCTTAAATGCCTATTCATCATATTCACCTTAAAGTAGAAATTATTTTTTTTCCTCATATGCATAACATTTTACCTGCAAATCAAATCATCGAGGTATCACTAATGATTTATTTATAGCCAATATTACCGAAAGGGGAGTGGAATGATATATCACGTTGTGTTCATCCGCAAGTCCAGGGAAGTAATGATGAATTTCCCACCTATCCTATGCTCTTTATACGCCTATTATTCTATTACTAATGACATTTTTCCTTAGAAGCCTTAGAACAACATTTTTTCTTTAAAACAAGTGAAATTTGAGAAATCATGGCCTCTCTCTCTTTCTCTCTCTCTCAACAAGATTTCCTCTCTTCGGAAGTAAACGTTAAACTTTGGAGGCCGGGCAGCAATCTATCAACCCCCGTTAGTAGGCAGTTTCTTTACAAATATAATTACTTATCGGCATCATAGCACTTAACCTTTCAAACCTGATTCCTCAAGAACTGGTTTTTTGGAGTTAATTACTGCATGGCGTGGCTAACATCTTTTATAGGACGAACCCTTCTTCTGCTTAAAAAACTTGCATTTACACATACATGCACACTCGTGTACGTATAATAAAGATGAATACAGTAAGTGTTTTTCTTTTAAGACAGGACTTCTGGACAACTGCTATTCATATTTCTTTTTACTAGTCAGTGCGCTGGCACGTGTCTCGAATAAAGGCTCCACTTGTTTGAAAGACAACCAGAATTGAAATCACGATTTTTCTGTCGCCAAGATTGTTTGTGGTAGTAAATATAAGTTTCAGAAGACAAAAAGAATACTTTGACGTAACTGTTCCTGTAGATGTTGATAGAGAACGAATAAAACAATACTAAAGGAAAATGTTCCGGCCATTTTAACATGGAATTGTAACCATAAAGCCGTTTACTGAATCGTGCGTAACCTGACGTTAAGATTATTATCAGAGTACTTACCTTAGTCAATAGGAAAAACTTTGCTTTACTTGTACTTCTGAGTTTCATTTCACTACAGGAACTGTTTGTGTCTGAAAACCTAGATCTCTTTTTGCGTCGGAGGAGAGAGAGAGAGAGAGAGAGAGAGAGAGAGAGAAATATTTTTCCGTTGAAGTTATGATTACATAACGACATACAATACGAAACAAATGATTTTTCCCTTTTAATTGTGTTTCATTCTTTCTGAAACATCACCACAAAAATCATTGTTGCATTTAAATAAAACTAAGTGATCAACTGTACTGCTTGAATTTATTTGTACTTAACCAAGAGTTTTTCGCAATGAATATCTCCCCATGACTTACAGGATACATGGAAATTCTCCAAAATTGTAGTAACCGGTTTTCTCTGAAACATTTGGCCATAAATAAAAAAAAGAGAAGGCTGCCGTTCTGAAATCTCAGAAACTTTCAAGTCTGGCATTCAAACTTAATTTCTGAGGGTGCAGTTTTGTTTCTGCCGAAACTAGTAGCTGTAACACTTATCCCTCACCTTTACCTACAGTACACAGAAGCTTTCATGTTAATTTTAACATTATTCAAACATAGACATACAAGACGCCTTGCAAAAACACAATAAATGAGCGCAGTGCGGAAAAACACGAAGGTTCTTCTGGCATATCGCTTAACATTAAGGTGTTCTTTTTGCTTTTGAAATATAACAGAATACTGTGACGCAGGCTCTGTTTCAAGATGGATGACTTAAGAAGAAGACATCCAGAGGGGTTGAGATGGATGAGCTGTTAGCGGCATACTCGTAAAACTTGATTCTTTAGAGAAGGGCAGCCCATTTTCTATGGCGTGTGATGGGAGGCATTTCAAGTAACGCCAATTATTAGAAAAAAAAAACTTGCCCTGGTAACCAGTCCGCCCTTCTCTCGACAACAGCCCTTTTTCTTCTGGACACGTCCACCTACGGGCCCTTTCACAGCATACAGGTAATGGGAGGTTTCCCGTTACCCACAGGGCACTTCTTATTTAACAAACTCTTTTCTCGTTATTTACTTCGATATTACTTGGGATATTAAGAACTTTTATACTGTCACTGGCTTTCTCAAAACATACAAGACCAGTTCTACAAAGCGTGAACAAAGCAGCAAAACAGGATTTTTTTCAAAAGAGGAGCTTTTACATCATAAATAAATTAATTGGTCCACTAGTACGAATCGTCTTCCCTTTCTTAATTTCTTTTAATTGTTTTCTGCAAGAAAGGCCTCCTCTAAAATACAGGGGAGGAAGTAGAAAACGGATATGAACGCATGAGTTTTAGAAAGTTTACAACAGCCACTTTGTATTTCTGTAATACTGCTTTCATTCGTAGCATATTTTTCTTTGAGTGTACAGTAAACAGGTTCTTCACTGTGTTGAAGAATAAATCAGCTAATCTTGAAATTATACAGTTTGAAATAGACAGTTAAGGGCATAAAAAATTAAATAATGATATACACAATATATATATACGCACACACACAAATAGTAAGACACACATATCGTTTCATATCCAATTCATTATACCTAGAGAATAAAAAGAGGAATTATAACTGACAAGTGCAATCGTCAAAGTCACTGTATATTGTTCTTTCTAAACCAGGCAACGGTTCGAATCCTACCAGTGACAAAGCACTTATCAATTATAATTCTCCTTGGGTGCAAGTTATTCCCGAGGTATAGTGAGCTGGATATTTATATATATGTATACTGTAATATATACATATACATATATATATATATATATATATATATATATATATATATATATATATATATATATATATATATATATATATATATATATATATATAAAACATAAATGGAGTTACCACTGAAAGCCTGTAGTTTGGACAAAAACCATGTAGCAGTGACTGCGATATTTGTCTTCAGAATTACGAATGGTGTCCGGGGGCGTATTTTAATGTACATCGAAAATAAATCTTACTGACTTGAAAGAAGTATAGAAGTTTTTCGCGATAGTTTCATCATTTAATTATAATAAAAAGGTTTACAGGAGTATTTCCGTACTTTCTTTTATTGTTATCACATATGAATTTCATCTTTTATGACTGCATTTCTCTCTCTCTCTCTCTCTTTTCATTGTCACCACTTAATTTACATTATTTTGTAAGATATTTGAAGTATCTCTCACAAAGAATAAATTCCCAAAAAATGAATAAAACTCCAGCTTACAGTATTCACAACAGAGGGAGATAAAAGCACTAATGATCATACACATCTATCGAGGCAAGGCATTTAAATTTGAACTTTAATGTGCATGATGCCATACAGATATATGACCAGAAATGAAACCCGATAAGACTGGAAACAAAACGTGCCCAGAATTTATGAATAAAAAACAAGAACATTAAATAACATGAAGAGAATGTATCGGATTTCTCTTCCTGTTTCCGTTCTCCCCTACTTCAGCACTATTTAATCTTTGCAGCAATACGGAACCCAAGCGGGTGTTAGTGGCGCCTGAAGGGATGACGTATAAGTAAATGTACGGCATCTCTAAATTCAAATAAGAGAGAGAAAAATTAACTTATGCACGAGAAGGGATGGAGGTTTGGTGATGCACAAATGCGAAGCATAAAGTAATAATGATCATGTTTGAATATATTCACACAATATTCATGCTTGTTTCCGTGTGCGCAGACGAATATATTTCAACCCAGAGAGAGAGAGAGAGAGAGAGAGAGAGAGAGAGAGAGAGAGAGAGAGAGGCCTAAACATTATTAGTATTGCCCATTTACCTTACATGGTATACAAAGTATACGCTAGACGCCCGTAGACTTTTTTAGGTCGACTCCATTTTACTCGGTTCTAACCATAGAAAAATATTATTCTACTGGTTATTAGAAGCAGTTTGCATATTAATGATATTGTCACGGTGTTGAAATTTTTTGCATGTCCTATAAACTGTGAAGTATAACAACGGTTTGCTAAAAAGAAATTGTTCTTTCAGACAGCCAACTGAGGGAAGAAATACAAAACAGAAGAGCGTTTCCGTGTCCTCACTGTAGAATATTAAGTACTTGCTGTCAGTCTGCATGAATGACCACAATCTAACTCAACTTGTGACACAGAGAATGGAAATATCTATATCGCTATACCTGGACCCTGTTATAGGTTGAGTGATCGTCTCTCCAACTGCGTAATGTCTTATTTTAATTTGACAATCTGACTGCTGATGAAAATTCATCTTAACTTTCAGCATAAGAAAAAAAACTTGATGGAACTGTACAGGCAATTTTCATAATTGTACAAGTAGAAGTGATCACACAATACGTTACTGAGGTTATAATACAGTTTTTCACGCATCAACAACGCCAATTATAGTAGTCGCCGCATTGTGTTAGAAAAAGAAAAAAGTCAAAATAGCTTTGCCAATTGTTTTCTTTTAGTTGTCGAGTAATAAAGCAAGACTTTTAGGTTTGCGTGGTAATGGCGCTATTGCCATGGAATTTCAAGTGACCTCAGCCAGAGCCTACAAGAACCCAACAACGTCATATTTCTGATGATGTGCTAAATTTAACCATCACAAGTTGCAAGTTAACGTGGTACAATCATACTGCACCTCACAAAAGAAAAAGCATGATTCTCGAAATTAATTGCATATCAAAACTACGTGTTTAATGGTATAATCTGGGAATGAATAAAAGGGTGATAAGAATTATGAAAATTGTTATGCAACATGCCCACTAAGCTAACTAAAGAACGGTGCCAGAGCTCTCGTTTTGTCCAACAATTCAAGATAGAAGTCACCTGCTGAAGACCAAACACGGACAATAACAGAAACATAGAAAAGTTAATGAATAAAAACATTTCTTCTGAACTCTTTAAAAGACTTTCTACTATGTCGGTTTTCGAGTAACTGATGGAAGTTCCTCAAGAGGGAATTTGCAACCAAGAACAACACCTAGAATTCTAAATGAGTTGCTTGTAGTGAAGGAAACTGTCAATGACAAGTTCTGGGTAAGGGAGATCCTGAGACACAGACCAACTAACGACCGTACTTTGGGTTTTATTATGGTTTAATTTCATCTCATAAAATCTGCATATGCTCTTGATTTATAATAACCACAGGTCTACTGTATACTCTGGAGATAAGGCCAAAGCAAATATAATCTGTGTAAGCAACAAGCTTGTTTTCAAGGCTAAACACATATTGTGCGCATATATATTGACAATTACTATTTGCGATCTGTAGTTAAAAATTCAATAATACTACTAAGAAACGTTCCCGCAATTCACCTATGTCAAAGTTAGAAAATAAGGGTCTCAAGTATATCAATGTCAAAACCAGTGCCAAAGTCATGACCAGAATCTGGGGATTTCTGCGCGACAATGAAAAATGAAAAGCGTTCCTCCTCCGATAGAAACATGGTAACTTCAGTCTTTTAGTCTGGATTAGCTAGACAACAATGGACGTATTTATGTGTATATTCATGCAAAGACTAACGATAAATGCATAATGTCTTCGCCAGAGTAATGTGGCCAAAGTTTATTTTTTTCCACATTTACTTACCGTTAGTTCAAAGTACTTTACTTTTATTTTATATCTTGTTGCATTACTGCCTTTATAAAAATCGATCAAAGTTTTGAATATGCAGTATATAAACAGATAGAATGATTCTATCTTTCAATTAATGACATTTGCCTAGTTCAGTTTTCTCTCTTTGCAGTATTCCTAACAGAAACTGGTTAACTTTGGAAATATTTTTCGATTTTGCCTCATGGAATGGTAAACTGATTTGCATTCAAATGACTTTCTTGAGTTTCACCTTCCTAAGTCTTCTTATGATTGTAGTAACTGCTCAAAATTCGACAACCTTACTCATCCAGCAATCGTTGAGGAAGCCCGGACAAATTTATTTCCTATATCGATTTTAGCACATCTTATTACTAAGTAAGCATACCTGCTATGTGTACACTGAAGGCTGGTCGTGAATGTATACAGGAATATACTAGCTATCCTTATACTTTTTCTAAACACAACAACACAGGAAAAATGCTGAGGTACATGTACAAGACTAATAAACCTCAAATCAAGCATATCTTAGCTTGCTGCTATGAAACAATAGTACTTTACTTATCTTGATTTCTGTTCACGTGTTCAAAAAACATCAGTGTAAAACATATACTGATACACGTTTTCTATCATAATTCATCATTTCCAACTGGTAGGGACATTCTAGTGAAACCGATAGGTAATAAAAAATCAGATTATGAGTTAGGTAGTTTAAAAAAGGTAATAGTTTTTTATGAACTGTACCTGGATGCAATTCCA